>NC_142405.1:8903175-9054885 GCF_059441095.1 Idiotropiscis lumnitzeri | reverse complement strand
GAAAAAAAGGGAGCTTCACATGCCCACAGTTGACAAATATTAATGACATCCCCTGATCTTAACACCACAGGAGGGTAAGGAAAACTCCAAAAACCCCATCTGGGGACCAACGAGAAACCTTGAGAAGGGACAACAGATGGGAGGGTGCATCCAACCAGGATGATCAGGCTGCAATGGATGCCGAGTGGGCAACATCTAAGACGATATGCTGCGATTCAATGTCAGTTAGACGAGTGGACGAGTCCTTTTGTTAAGATGTAGCACTGCAGGAAGACACCTTCAGAGAAGTGGGTTCTCGCCTCAAAACTGGCCCCAGTCGGTCCACCTCAGATCTTGTACCGATCATTTGGTGGAGAATCTGTTCAGCAACTTTCAAATGGGTCATCATCACCTTATTGAGCAACTCAAAAATGTAGATCGGCCAATGTTTTATTTGACATCATAGACCTTTTTGAATGTATGTTCACTAAAAAAGACAAAAACAATGTCATAACGCAATAACTACAAACTAATTACATTTATTTTAATTATAATAATAATATAGGAAACAGATTCCCCACATGACAAGCATGTCGGAATAAATCATGGTTTTGGGTGTGTTTATTAACCTGAACCTGTGACCGCAAAATTATATAATCCATCACTGGTCGTATTTTTACAGAATTTATAGAAGTGTTGCCAAAGCTTGACTGAGATAGGCACATTAATGGGCCAGACCACCCCAAAACTAAGCCTCTGGTTATGAATCATAAAAAAGCAGTCTCGTAGAGCCCAAAGATATTAAAATAATAGGAACTCGAAGAAGTTGCGTAACTCTCCTAAGGCCAAAGTAAAGTGTGGAGTTTTTTTGCATGTTCAACAGACTCAGCACAAGCATATGTAAGACCTTCCCGGGCACACACGGTACATTACAACCATCCACCAAGTTTGTTAGAAATTGCATCATCTTGCAAAGAGACAAAAAAAAAAAAAAAAAAAAGTTGGCCAAGGCAATAGTTTCTCATAACTTTCTTGGCATAGGAGATAATGGAAAAATCACCCAACCTCTGAAACAGTTTTGTCTGTTATTTGTATAAATGTTTTTAATTAGACCGTAATAATTTATTAATGCAATGTGAGATACATTTTGAAAAGGATGAAAATTTGGGTCAAGGAACAAAGCTTGTAGAATGGTTCCGGTATGCAAATTAGTTGCTAATGCCTAATATATAACGCACAAAATGAACAACACTTATGATAAAAAGCTTGTTTGTTTCAAGACCAAACTAATGCTTTTTTTTTTTCCACGTCAATTGTTTGTTCATCAACAAAATATTACAAAGCACTGTCCTCTCCTGTGATGAAGAGTTAAGAATTATCATCAGCATTCCCCGCTCACTCCCCTTTTAAGTCCCAAAGAGATTCTGTGTTGAGAGCTGAGGTCAGAGCTTTAACACCGCACATTAACTACAGCATAAATACTCAACTGACATATTAATCTCGCCATTGCATGCGAGTTGGACTTGAATTAGCATTCATAGGCACGGGCCTGCATCCTCCCTGCTTTCATTTCTTTAACGCAATCTGCTTTTCCTCTTAAAAGATTAAGCCTAACTCCCCGGTGGCTCTCTGTAAGTCCGTTAGAGTCCAGCGTGTGAAGTATGTTTTTTAGGTGTCGCGCATGTCGAGGAGTGTGTGTGTGTGTGTGTGTGTGTGTGTGCGGCCATGAGGAAACGTATGTGTGCCATAGAAGCTGGCCGAGCAACAACAAACACTTTGCATTAGAGCGTGTGATGGTTCTCTCCGGACCGCCCCCTTTCACTCAACCCGGCACCTGAACCCACTTTGCACCTGATGCCTACACACAAAACCCGTGTGTATACATAAAGCGGAAAATACCACATTTGCAGGCTAACATCTCCATGCACTCGTATAACCCATCTGGAAGCTCGCAGGTCGTGAATGAAGTGTAAATTAGGCCCTCATTAGAAACATGGGAAAAATATTTTTTATATAATGAAAATCCTTTCTATAAATTATCTGTTCAATGTTTATAATTAAGGCGGTCTTTGTTTTTTTTTTTGCTGTTGTACCTTTTGACTCGCTTTAATTACATCAGCAGCAATGGCGCTGATGTCGTGTTGTTTGCCGTTTAAGTGCGACCATCTGATTGGTTTATGATGAGCATTCCTACTTGAGCTTCTATTATTTGGCTGGTCGTCCTTCATGCAAGATTCTCCTCCAGCAAACAAACACACGTTGATGCATGCCTAACATTGCAGCAGAAGAGAGGAGTAAAGGAAATACGTTTTAGAATGCCAGTCTTTATGTCTTAAGAGGCACTGACCTTGAATATGCCATTAAAATTAAGGGAAACACTTTAAGAGCAGCCGAGGGGAGGATGGAAAGGAAATATAGGGGGTACTTCTTTTTTTCCTTTTGGATGATTTTAGCAAAAGCATAATCTAATCTCTAAGGTTTTAGGGGACAGTCCAAAAAAAACTAGCCTCTGGTGCAACATAAGTTAAAAAATTTATATATATATATATTATTATTATTATTATTATTATTATTATTATTATTATTTGTACCCATGGACAAAATTGTTGGAAGCCTTCAGATAAATATTTTAAAACCCACAATGGTCACTGAAATAAGTGACTATTTTTTTTTATTTTTAACATTACAAAAACAAGGGTGATGATGATAGTGCCGATCAATTTGTTGCACAACCTTTTGAGGCAGTGAATGCAATCAAAGGATTTCTGTAACTCAGTCCTGTCGACGTGTATTTTGGCCCGCTGCTTTTACGCAAAATGCTGCGGCTGTTTCAGGTTTTAAGCGAGCCTTCTCCATGCAATATTAACTACTACTGTACTTTCAGCCAAGGGTGTACTTAAATATTGACCAATGATGTATTTTGTTTACCATTACAGTATTCTTATTACAATACTTCTATCACTGTAGTATTTCTACCACTGCAGGATGTTCACTATTACAGTACTTTTATCATTGCAGTACTTTCATCATTGCAGTATTTTTCTATCGTTGCAGTACTTTTACTATTACAGTACTTTTACCATTGCAGTATTTTCTATCATGCAGTACTTTTCTATCATTTCAGTACTCTTACCATTACAGTACTTTTATCATTGCAATATTTTTATGATTGCAGTATTTTCAATCATTCAGTAGTTTTTATCATTACAGCGTTTCCCCCTCCGTATAATGGACAAACATTAGGAGTGTTTCCTTACACTTAGATACGTTTATACTGTGTATATTTGCATGCTTTTTCTGAATGTCTGCTGCTAATGTTATACATTAACGGCTACATTACGCCGCCGACTCTGTGTGATCTATATCTTTGCTGCTGTAACACCTCAAATTTCCCCATTGTGGGACTAATAAAGGACATCTTATCTTATCTTATCTTATACTGCATGTTTCAGCTCCTTCTCCAAATGTTCAATAGGATTCGGATTAGTGCTCCTCCGAATAGTCCGATGTTTCGTTCACAGCCTGTTGAAGGACCTGTAACCCGCCGTTAGGAAATTTTCCGACACTGGGCAGCATATTTTGTTTCAGGATTTATTGAAGGGATGTGAGTTGTACCTAATGTAGCAATGCATCCTCAAACCATAAACAATCCTGAAGGATGTGAGAAAACTACGGCCCGGGGGCCACATGCGGCCCGTTAAGTGTTTTAATCCGGCCCGCCAAATTTGAAAAAAATTAAAAGAATAAACCTAGTTAATGTTTTATTTTCAGAATACTGTGGTGTGTCAAAGACAGCTATTTTGTTGTAATGCTTTTGTTAATTTTCTCTAAAAATAAATGTATTTTTGTTCTCCGATGAGGTTACCAAAAAACTCCATCCATTTTCCCCCTGATCCGACCCCTCTCTCAAATTTTAGAACCCATTGTGGCCCACCAATCAAAAAGTTTGCCCTCCCCTGGTATAAACTGTATGTGCTCAGTTCTACAGTTTTGTCTTATTACTTATTATTAAAGGGCTTATTACAGTATATGATGAAATTTAAGGTAACCGTTCAGTGCCACCTGTTTCGAGTTAGTAACCCATTGTTGGTGTGCGACAGTAACAGATCTGTCTTTCTTGCGGCTTTCTCATCAGTGAACCTACTCAAAGACAACTTAAATGCCAGCTCATAAATACATCATACCATGTGTACATTGGTGGAAAGCGGATACATGCCCCTTCTCTTGCCATGTGGCTGAAAAAAAAAAAAAATACCGGAGATCACAATGAATTATAGCAACCTGGCCCTCATTGTGCGGGAAGATTTTTATCAGTGGTTTTGGCTCAAAGAGCGGTAAGGTCCCCCAAATGTTTTCTCCAGACTTGGCTCTTTGTTTTTGTTTCTGTCTTTATTCTCTATTTGGTTCTGACTGTAAAGCAAATCCAAACAAGATCATATTCACAGCAAAGGCATCAGGAATGAAGTCCTTTCCCCCTGTGCTTTGGTCTTAAGTGGTTTTCCTTCAGCCTGACCTAAACAAACTTGCTAATGTGATTACTACAAAGCCAATGTTTCTGTATTGGATACATGCTTTGAAAAATTTCCTCCATCTTGTGATAGAGTGAAAGATTGTTTTAGGCCGTACATTCAAACCAACCAGTTTTGGCAGTTAAGCAGGGAAATCCTTCTGTTAAGAACCACGATGAGCCTAGAAATCTAAAGTTGACTTACTCAGAGAGCTTTCTCTTTCTGTCTTTCCAGCAGACTCAAGAATGAATTCTATTGTATAAATGTACAATTGCCCTCGATAATAATTAGCAACCCTGGTTGTGTTCTTTAGCATTTAACAAATATTTTTTTCCCCAGATAAATATATTAAAAAAATAGAAAAATAACAGAAAATCAGGCCATTAAATCAAGTGAATTTATGTTTAATAGTTTGCTTTGAACATATATTGAGCTACGGGTCCAAACCCAAACTTCTGGTTGCCATTGAATGTTCATTGAAAAACATTTGACGTGACTGTGGTTTTGCACAAGAAAGCATGTTTAACATTTGCGTGATGCTAAAACATATCTTTCTTATTACCAACTACAGTAAGTGTTGCATTAAAAAGCGAGCAAAAGTGTCTCTTTTGTTAGAATGTTGTTTGGTCTGGCTTTGCTGGCAGCTTGAAGGGGATAATGTTGGCTCGTGTTAACAGATCTTCGATGCAATTTTGTCACTTCAATTTTTTATTTTTTATTTCTGGATGTGAGTGTGTGAGTCTCTGGTAAATGGCTTTATGGAATACAAGCGGTCGACTAGGAATAGTGAAAATCTTTGGTTTTCTAGTCTACACAGAAAAAATGACTCTTCTAACGCCGAGCCACTCTAACTTTTCAAACAACTTTGCTACACTTACACACTCGATTAAGCAAGTAGACCAAAAATGTGATTGGCTATTTTTTGTTCAGAAAACAATTTCACTCTTGTGTCATATTTTTCATACCACCTTCATGTATTGTGGGCCGATGAACAACAAACGGACCCGAGCCAACTGTACTTCTTGGATGAAAGTGTGCCTCTTTAGTGTTGCTTTGTCGTCTGGAAAATGTATTTTACATATGTTCACGCAGAGCATAATAGCCGTCGGTTAAGTTGGCCAGTGAAAGTTCTGACAGAACAGCGCAAACGCTCCACTCACACACGCCACCATTCAGACCGGCATGTGTTCTGTAAGCCTGCTATTAAGAAGAAGCTTTGATGTGGTCAGTGGGTGGCACGGCGTTGTTTTACGATGACTTTCACTCTCTGTGACTACAACGGTCCCTTCTTCACTCCTTCTTTCTTCTTCTTCATTTGAACGCTGACTGGATACTCTTCTTTCTCTCTATTCCTCCCTTTTTCGTGCTGTTGCATTGGCATGGCTATTTTCAAGGACTTGTGGAATGTATATGGCCAAAATGTGTGCTTATTGTGCTAATTTCTGGGCGCTGCTCTTTTCTCTTTTTTCTTTTTTTTTTGCTCATCCACCTCTGCACCTGCCTAGCTACTGTTTTCCATTGAGGATTTACAACATGATATGCAGTCGGTTGTAATTCATTAATCTGCTGGCCGAATACACAAGATCGACTGAAGAATATTTATTAAATAAAAAGCGCTTGTGGAATTTTGTGAGCTTCCGTTTGCGGGCTGCATTGTTTGATAATTTAAGAACCCAAGTTTAGAAAGTGTGCAGGAGGAGATAAATACTGCAACAGTCCATGCATGGCACACGTGCTGTAATTAAAAAAAAAAAAAAGGTCTTTTAGGTTCTTTGGCCTTGCGGCACTGTTGGATAAATGAGGGAAGCGAGTCAACTCCAGGCGGCAACAGGTAAATCCTGTTTAGATCAGGCCCAAGGCTGTGCTCATTTCTTATTTTGTGTGTGAACAGCCCTCCCTCTCTCGTCCTACCTAAATCAACCCTCCATCTCCTTCTAATCTTGTGCAAGCACCCACCAAATGCTGATGTCTTGGGGTACAGTGCCAGATTCCCTCTATATTTTTGAACTTACTGCACACATAAACTATTCACTGCTTTCTTCCCTCGGTTATCTTGCAGCGCAGCCAGTAAGGTCAATTAAGTTGACGAATGTCACGCAGAAGGGCACGGTGACACTGACACTGTTATGCCAACATTAAGTGACAGACTTTGGCCTTCTAGTCGATGAACGCTTTATCTGCACTAGCTTGAATGTTCTATTTTGGAAAGGGACTGAAATTCAATGCAGACAGAATCAGAATCAGATATCCCTGTGTGCAACGAGATTAGAGAGCTCCCCTCTCCAGTGTAAGACAACAATAATTTAATTAAATATACATTTTACTTTGTTTAATAAATGTCTGCTAGCACGTCTTTATTTATTTTTTTTGTTGTTGTTCGAATTCCTATGGCCACATACTCAGGAGCAAACAGTATCATCCTACTCCTCCTATTCTCCCACTTGGAGCTCCGGTGTGGCATTTGAATCACAGAGAGCGTTCATAATCTCACTAAGCAGCAACAGATAATTGAGACGGCAGCATATCTCACGAGACTTCAGCTTAATGAGCGTCTAAAGGATTTGTAGATTCCTCAAGTGTTTAGAGTCTTGTGTGTGCGTATACAGTATCGTCACCGTTGGGTGAAAAACCACCCATGTCCAAATTGGTCAATTTAATATTGTTTCATGAATAATTATTATTGGTTAATCCCCTTATAGGGGTTGTTATCGCACAATTTCTTGATCGATCTCACATTTTGAAAATATCTTGTCTTTGAGAATGTAATGTTTAAGGAGGATTTTTTTTTTTTTTTTTTTTTATTTATTTTTTTTTAGCAAGGAGCATGTCTAAGTTGTGGTGCAGGTAGTGTAACATGAGTTTGGTGCATTTGAGGAAGTCTCAGGCTCACAGGTTCTGCACTCCCCTGTTATGTTTGGTGGATGTCATTGTATTTCGTTCATCAATATGCCAACAGCATTGGAGCTTGTTGTTTGTGTTGTGAATTTCTTTTGCGACGCCAGTCCTGCCACTTTTTTTACATGGAACAGATCATTATAAGTTATTCTTAAAGAAAATCTATTTAAAAATGGATGTGTAATATTACCATTGTCACAACTTGAATTTATTTTGAACTCCACTGTTCTCGGTATACTGACAAAAGTTATTTAATTTTATTTAAATATATTTTATGATATGAGACTGCCTCATGTTTACGATGTTCCAACTGCTATGCGCGTTTATTCTATTTTTCCAAGACATTTATTTGGAGACCAAAAGACCAATAGTATTCCAGTGTTCTCTCGCAATCCATCTGCTCTCCTGGTGTGAGTATAACTTACAGTAGCGTGGAGGGTCTCCTGAGGTCAGAGAACAAAAATCACAAGGACATGTGGAATGCTGAAAATTGGCCAGTACAAACAGGCTGGCCTGGCTCTCCATCTGTGCAGAGCTCAGTAACCGCCCGCTAGCCCACCGCCATCCAATAGTAGGTAAATTAATTTAATTTTTATTTTTTTTATGTGACTTTTAGCCTCTGCAGGGCAGATAAACAAATGAAAGTTTCAAGGCATAACATAACATCTATGGATAAAAAGCAATCATTCCAGTCACGTTAAATGTGGAAATAAATACATGTAGTTTGACGAATCATGTTTGGCAAATTCAGTCACTTGCAATCGTTTTCATAATTCTATTCTCCTAAGAGTTGCCATTCTTTAAGTTGCGCCGGCTAACGTTTGCAGACTGCATAATATGAGAAGTTGCTGCTCGTGAGGCTTCGTGTGACCTCATGATTGTCTTAGTCACGCGAGTGCAACTGATTTATGTCTCGTGCTTTTTTGTCATGAGTGGCAGATAGCAATGTCCCATTTGTAGTTTTAGTTTTGGTCCTCCTATTGTATATAATCAAACTGTTACAAGGCTTACCAACTGAGCGGCAATTTATGAGGCTCGCTTTCTCTCCTTGGCATGCATCCATAACAATGGAAAAGCATTTGGGTCCAGCAGGACTGCAAATCCACGCAAAAGTAAGCGAGCGGTTAGGATTTCACCTACAAGCTACAGAAGAGAAAAAAGGGGGGACGTGAGGGCAAAAGGAGAAAACAAACACAGTGGGATTGTTGAATTATGGGTAAAGACAGCTGAAGCTGACCAGGTTCGGCCTCCGTGGTGCAGTGGGGGGCTTATTAAAAAACAAAAAAAGTCCATGACTCAGTCTCAAGCCTGTCAACTTTCTTCCTCATGAAATGATACAAAAACACATGGCGTTAGATATAAAGTAGAACACCTTTAAAAACATAAAACTCCAGGGTTCAATATGGTCATGCAAATGTTCCACGTATCCTCACTGTTATTGCCAAAAATGGAGGAGGCGGAGAACTGTGGTAAGACTGAAGGGAGCAAAGAGTGAACGAAAGGAGAGATCTCTCCTCACATTTGCTATCAATTTAGGGCACAGAAAATAAGCACCAGGTTTCATTGGAACCGTTTGGAACACCAGGAATGTTTTTCTGTATAAAATTTTAGGGGGGGGGCTGTGGAGGGGTGAGGGGGGGGGGGCGTTTGGAAGTAGAGCGATAGAAAAAAAAAAAGTCCTTCATGGTGGGGAAAATAATGACAAAAATTGAGACGAGGCAAATTTAAAAAAAAAAAAAAAAAAAAACGGGGTGAGGTGTGGTTTAGTAATAGCACCTTGGGTCCAGATGTGAAGCCGTCAAATTGGTGAAAATGAATGAAAGTGAGGCAGTTTTTAGGGACTCTGTGACCCCGTTGACTTCCAAAGACAAAAAGGATGCTTGTGACGATTCATTCTGAAGTTTCGGTTTGGCAAATGGTAGTGTAGAAAATGTCAAATTCACCTTAAACGAGCATCAATCATCCCCTTCCTTTTTGTTTGCAGTGCAAACCTGCGGCTCCATTTGTGTCTGTGATGGTGTCAGGGGCCCGGTGGAGTGACCGGAGACTCCCTCAGGGCTCTGCTCAGCACAGCGGATGCGGAAGGTTCTCTTTTGAGAGCGCAATCGATACTTGAGCTGCTTCATTCTTTATTTCGCCTGCAGTTGTGTGCTGCAGCTTTGCCGCTTTACCGCACTAAAAGTCCAGGAAAGTCCGTCATCCGCCAGTGTTGGATAAACAAATGGTTTTAGACGCAAAGAAATATACGGTCAGTGAGCAGTTTGTATACATGAGGTTGAGGGACATAGCCGAGTTGGACTCGAGTTAAGCGGCTGACCCTCGAGCTAATCCGCTTCGCCCAACTCTTCCCACCAACAAAGTTCTCCTCTTATGCTGATAGAACCAGTCCAAAAAGGACGAAAAACAAGGAAAGAGTTTAAAGAGCGAGCAGGCGAGAGTGGAGAAGGGGGTGGGGGGGAGCAGGAGACAGACCAGATGTGTCTTTTGTTTAGATTTGAACGGAGCGGAAAGGAGGAGTGTAGGAGTTAGGAGGCGAAAGAGAGAGGAAAACCAAGTGGGAGTTTTTTTTTTCTTTTTTTTGGGGGGGGGGGTTATACTGTAATGAAACCAAGCATTCATAGCTGAGCGCCTGAATGTGGCGAGAGTGGCTTTACCATGCAGTGTGTTATTACCTACCAGTGAAACCACATTCATTATACTAATTGCTACAACAGTCCCGGCGGCTGGGGGGGGGGGCTGAAGGAGCGAGAGGCTGAATTTGGAATATTTGTTAGGCTCATTGACTGCAAAATTCATTACATCTGTCATTATGAGTCACTGGGATCAGCTCCATTCTTTTATTTACAAAGACACTGATCAGCGAGAGGCCGAGTTTGACCTCTAAATCGACAGCAGGTCAACGTCGGCCGGCAGCACGCGTGCATAACGCCGCATTCCTTTCCGATCTCATCCAGAGGCCATTATATGTGTAAAATGACTAAAATGCTGGGAATTTCCTGCATTTCGCTGCATACTATCGTCGCGCCTCCCACCAGCTTGTGTCAATATTTCACTCCGTATGCATGTGACCAATGTATGCATAGTTCTCCGAACAGGCGATCGCGATGACAGTTCGAACATGTGCGATGGCGAACGCACACACGGACACTATCACAGCTCAATCTGCTGAGTGCCGGGGCCCAAATTTAATCATTCCTTCCCCACAAAACGGGGAATGTTGCCAGTTGTGATCTTCAATATGGCCAGCAGTTGTTTGTAAAACATTAGCAGCACATTGCTGAATTCTTAAGTGTTCCTTCACGGGAAATGAAGGACTGAGTGACTTATGGTCTTCATTACTAACTCTCTGACCACACAATCGCCTCCCGCTTCATTTATTATTCATTTATTTTGTTTTGCGCATTTATCATACCACCACCCCATGTAAGATGTTTGCTACTACTGCGCTGGAAAACTAACTGGAAATATCAGTCTGCATGGAGGGAATGTTGATAAATAATTTTGGACACCACTCTTTAACAAGGAATCATAAAAATTGACACATTTAATAAAATTGAATGACACATTATTACAATGACACTAAAGACATGCCTCTTCAAAATGCACATTTTTGTCTGGGTAAAATGTGACTGCAGGGTTCTCCAATAAAAGTGACCGGCGACCAATGCATGAATGTATCGGGCCTCCTGAAGTTCACTGACGCTGGCCCGGCCAAAGGGCAAATTTCAAAAGTCAAGATGATGACATCATCACATTCTTTCTTTTGTAATTAATGTTGAATATTTAATATTCAATATTTATTTGTATTTTTTTTTTGCGCATCTGTTTAAATCCTTACATAAGGAATCGAAGGAGATATTGAACCCAGAAAATAATAAATGTTAAATATTCAATTGGATTTTATACTGCAAAATAAAAAAAAAAAACAAACACAACATGCAAACGAAATAAAAATAATTACACAGAAGCAATATTTGCTTAAGTCCTTTCCATAATACAGCAAAAAGATGCAACATATTTAATAACACGAGCATTGACTCTATTATACCATGAAAATACCGGGCCAGTGGCGGTTCTGGCTGGGCCACCACAACATGTCGAATGGTGGCCCAACATGGCCAGCTGGCCACCACCAAAATACTTCATGACGGACCCTGTTACTAGCTGAAGAATTTTTCAAAATCCAGTCATAAAATAAATTTCATTTAAATTGAATTGCTTGATTCATGATTCATAGTTACCTATCTGCTACGCATTTTATTTTTATTATTTAATTTAATTATTATTGCTTTTTTAGTTGAATAGATTTTATTTTGCATTCTACTTCAACAAACGCAGAATGTCCGTTAACTTGTGTGGTCCTCATAAACCAGTGCAGTTTCAACTTCTGAATTATTTTCTTGGACCCACTTTAAAAGTGATCATCTCTCCTCCTCAACTCCCTCAAATTCTAATTATGACAGTGGCATCCCAAGACAGTAACGCAATCCTTCTCTTTACGGCATTTGCTACCTTGTTTCTCCTCCGCCGGCCAGAAGAACCCGAGGAAGACTCTGGTCTGGCCGTGTTAGCCTGTTGAGACAGCCAAAATAAATGTGAAACCCTCCCTCCAACCTCAGTCTTGGACGTGTGCGCTCGTGTGGTAGGAGGCGAACGTTTGAAGGGAATTCCTGTATGTGGACTGGAGCACTCATGCAACACTTACTGTGCATTATGCTAAAGTGTATATTTACACAGGGTGAATGGGTGCTTCATCATGATGATTGATCACAGATTCCCTTCAACTGTCAGGTGGATTTTATGTCGGTTAGTAATAGCGGGGCCGCGGTGACAAGGAGTGGAGCGAAATCAACTGCTTTGAGATGTTGGCCTGGCGACAGCACTCTGGCTCTGCTTTGTCACTAAAAGTTGACAGCTCACGGATGATATCGCGTTTCCTCATGCTGGCGTGTCCCCCCCTCCCCTCTCGTCTACAATACTCCGCTCCCACCCGCTCTGGGGCTGAAAGGAGGAGTGAGGAACATGCTTGAGGTTGTGGGTCCGAGTGTTTCTGTTACGGTGTGTGAAGTCTAAGTGTTGATGTGTGGAGATAGTTGCCGCAACTGTGGTGAGAATCCTCCCCAAGAGCAGGAGAAGCAGAAAAAAAAAAACTCAGTAATTATGTCGATTAAAGTATCGCGGTGGGAATTAACCATGTAAATCCCAATGAATTTCCAGTGAGTCATTAGAAACTTTGATTTGGACCGAACAAAAGAGGCGTAATAACTTGATGGGATTGATGGCGACTAAAGAATCAATTCAACAACTTAGTTTGCCTGCTTCTGCGAGTAGATTTTCATCACAGTGATGACATCTGAGCTGCTTCCTCACCGTTTCCTTTCCTTGTCTTGCTTTGGCACCGAGGGGAGGGGGGGGCTCCCACGCTGGGTGCATTTGAAGTGGCTCAAGGGAGGCCCTGGAGCGTGCCAATAGGTCAAAGGTTACAACAACCGGGCCGCCCGAAAGCACCCTCCCTCACACGTACACGTGCGTGCCTCATCCCACCCACCCACTCCTGTCAGGATCGCAGATCACTTCCAGATCTCCCCGACACATTTGACAACAATAAACGACACGAAACATTTGCTGTTGTTAGCCTGCGTTCACTGCCACACAATTCCGAAATGAGAAATTCCGTTTTTGTCGCTAGCACATTGACCATGCCAAAGCACATTTTTTTCTTTCGTTTTCTTTTTTTTTTTGTAACATGTCACTGCGTACACATCCACTCATGTATTGTGTGTAGCTTTCCAAGAGGATGTTTTGTGCACACGTGTCAGTACAACAGGAGAATTAGTCAACCACGCAGCAAGCTGTGAAATTACTCTGTCATTCATTCCACCTATCAAAAGAAAGAAGCGTCAAAATGTAGTCTTCCTCGCTCAGCCGCCTCATTCTTTCCTTCTTTGTTAAAAGGCGTTTCACTCGAAAGGATCAAGCACCCCCCCGTCACCGCTGCCCCTTGCCCCCTCCCTCTCGGCTTAACATCTGTTTTCAGGAAGGACCAGTGAGGGAATGTCGGACTCTTAAAATTAATTAGCGTATTACCAAATGCTTGAGTGAGAGAAGACCTCGTTAGACTCTTGTTACTCTACTCCAGTGCACCGCAATCCCAAGAGAGCCGGAGATTATTCATCACAGGGCCGATTAAGGAAGGATGCGAGGTCACTGACCTTATGTCTGGCCTCATCAGCTCCTGTGTCGCCGAACAGGGGGCATGCCACCGCACGGAGGAATACACGGAGAAGGGTTGAGGGGTCTCTGACGTCATGACTGACTGAAAGATGCGTAGTCATTCTCGCCAATTATTTGGACAGTTGTGACTGCAGCCCGATGAAGGCGAGGTGCAGGTTCATGTTTCCAGCTTCCTCCCACAATACGGATCATATATCAATCTCAAAAGTTTCACTTTTCCTGTCAATCTAAGCAACCTTCCCTCTCGCCATCTCCGCTGGGATTGGCCATTGTCCTGACTGACAAAAGTCTGGATGTGTTACGTAACAATGATGCTAATTAAGACTTTTTTGTCTTCTTCCTCCATGTTTGCTTCCTGACCTTCTGCTGTGGTTGCCCCGCCCCCTCCAAAACAGGTAAGAGACTTGACCTTTCCAAATGCATTTCTCATCCCGGCCTCCATCTTGAGGCACAGCTTTAAAATGTTAATACCGCCTTCAATTTTGAGTGTTTTTTATAGCCGGTTGGAATAAAGCCCCGCTATTGTACTGTAGTCGCTAATAATGCATGCCGACAAATGTTTGAAGCGCCCACTCCTCCTCTCCTTCTGTCAAGTCTCGATTACAATGCCTTAATTTGTTCACAGACAACATTTGCCACCCTCAGCCCCACCAGCCCTCCCCCGCCTCATCATCCGCCCCCCCCTCCTTCTCCGCCCCCTCCCGCTCACCCGCGCACCACCGTTCCCTTGTCTCGTAGTCTAAACTCTCGCTTTTTTTTCCCTTTTCCTATCTCCCATCTCTCCTGCTCCTCCTCCTTAACATTTGGCCGAGCCCACCCAACTCCCCTCTCAAGATCCCCGCTTCTTTTCTCCTCCCTCAACTGCCTCCTTTTCCACCCTCCTCTTGCTCTCAGCCCGGTTCTGTTTGCGTCTGTTTACCTCCATCGTTCCACCAGATGGTTTGTGTTAAGATTCTACATTTGACAGCCTGGCTGTATTTTTTTTTTTTTTTCTCTTTAATATTTTTTTTAACACCGCACGGATTGCTCGGACCTGTAGAAACACACACAAGAAAAGCAAGCAGGGGGTACAAGGAAATTAAAATGTGAAAAATCCTGCTGTATTAATAATTATCCCTGCAATTATTCTGTCAAGGGAAAGCAGTAGTCATCACTTGATGCGCTTTGAGTTGGTTCCCCTATACTTTGTTTTTAAAGACCAAAATAAATACGTACAGTATAGTTGAATATTGACTTAAATCACATCTGCGAGGGCGATTTAATCCAAGTTCTCTACCCTCTCTCTTCCGTGTCTTTTGGAAGGGAGAAGCGGCCGCAGCTGCCAGAAATAATTGCTTGTTTGCTGCTATTTACTTAAAACTGTCAGGGACGGAAAACGGGAATGAGTCAGTGTGGGAGAAAAACGGAACAATCTACGTGGATCATCCATTCATTTTCTATTCTGCTTATTCTGTTTAGGGTTGAGGGGTACTAGTGGCTATCCCACATGACTTGGAAAAACCCAAGGCACCTATACAGACAGACTGTCATTCTATTTTGTACTCCTTACACACAAAAAACATGTAAAAAAATATTCCATTTTAAATAAAAAAAAATAAATAAAAAAAAGAACGCAGATCGAATTTGCAGTCCCGAAAATGCACAAACATTTATTATGATTCCATTGCTGGTTTGGTCCATAACATGTGCAGAATTAAAGGGACGGTCAACCCAATCATCTTCTTAACAAGATTATGTTCTATGAAGGCCCACTTGTCAAAACACAGCATTCTGATTAATATTGTGTTTGTGGAATATGAGTTAAGCAAGAAAAGACAACCAGGCGGCCATTTTGTCTCTTGTGTCGACTGAAAATGACAACACATTCTCAGGGCTCAGATGATGGCTGCAGAAAACAGGTGAGGCGTGATTGGTCATTACCTGGGCACTGAGCAACTGTGATGTCATTTTCAGTCAGTGTATTTTGCTGCTTGACTCATATTCCACAAATGCAATATTAATGAAAATGTCGTGTTTAGACTTGTGAAGGCGCAAAGAACATTTTATTGCAATTAATTTATTCAGGGTTGACTTCCCCTTTAAGGAAAGGGGGAGGAGACACTGCACATTGGCTAATCTTAAGTTGGCTACGTGCTGCAAAGTACAAGCTACCCATGATAGTTTTTTTTTTTTTTTTGTGATCAGCAATGAAAGGCATTTTTGTGAAGTCATCCGATCACTTAATTTTGCGCAGAAACCGGCCCAGTTTCAGTCGGCGCCCAATCGATTGGCGCGCCACTAATTCTGAGCAAAGTTCAATCACCCATATGTTTGCTCACAAATGTGTTCTTTCTTTGCCCAGACCACATTAGCTGCCAGAAAATTCCGTCTAATTCTGTTGGTTCTACTGCTCTGGTAAACTACAGTATTGTTGGCCCAAGACAAGACTGTTGTTGTTGCAGTAATGACTCCATTCCATTGTGGGTTATGGGCCGTCATATTAATGTTTGAATTATGCAACAGATCCCGTCATGCTGCAAGGAAAGTAGGACCATGACAGATGATGGAATTTTTAGAAAATAAAATATTATAGATTAAAATTAAATAATATATAAAATGTTTTATTGTTATTATTATTATTATTAATAATAATAATAATAATTTTAATAAAAAATAAAATATTTTTTGATGGAATTGGATTGGAGAAGGTCTCTGAATTTTTTGTGCTCAAGGTTTTAATGAGCAAAATAATACTTGGAGGAGGATGTTGCTGATCATTCCATTACTTACATGTTGGTCTCCTTTTGACCGCAAACTAGTTGTACATAATCAATTCATCATTCAACGCCCATCTCTGCCGACCTTGGGCACCAGTCGATGACAGAGCAATCTTAACTCAATTTATCATTATGAGCGTGTTCTTATTTTGACGACATCAATTCTGCCTGAAAATAAGATAATTATCCAATCAGGAGGAGGAATGTGCTGTAAAATCACTTTTTTTTTTGTAAATATCATTAGTTTAGGAATTTTATAAAAATGGGTGAATTTTATATTATGAACAGGATCAGGATAACCCTCTGCTTCAAGCAAAGCTAATCACCTCTTGGCGCTCGCTTCACGCTTAATGGATAGCGTCTTTGCAATCACGCCAAAAAGCACATTCCCTCTGAAAAAGTCTGTAAAAGTTGCCAAGAAGATTGCCAGCCATCTGGCTAGTTTGTAGTTTGGAAATCCCTCTCATAGTGAAGTGTACATACTGGTTGTGTGTGTTTCATCTGTAGTTGATGAATGAGTGCTATAGTGCATCTTTGTGTGGGTGTTTCATTTCTGTGCCTTTCATGATTTACATGCCTTGTCCTGAGCAGGACTCTTTCTTCGCACCTAAACCCCGGAACAGATTGAGCATTTTGACATAAATGATGCAACGTGTAACTCTTTCTGACACCATCCATTTTTATATACATTAAGATCCCATAGCAACCATATGTTGTGCTATGGATATCAAATATTGACACTTTGCACAATATTGAATTTGTAATTGGAAATACCATTTTTTTTTTCATACTTTTCTTTGAGTAATTTACAGTGCAAATAAATAAAAAAGCACAGATTGTGGTTTTCTACAGTCGTCATGGGAAAGAATGTCATAATAATTGGGATTTTAATGAGTCATTTGAACTCTTCTTTTTAAAATTGGTATTTTTTTTTTTCCCCCTATCGCCGGACTAATATTGAGTTATATGTCCCCTTGCCTTTGGTTTTATCCGGCTTTTTTCTTCTTCGGCTAGGGTTGAGGTTCAGGCCTTTGGAATGGACATTACGGAAGCTTTTGCAGTTTGGTACCGTGTTTTCACCTTGACTAATTCAAACAAACCTCTTGTCCCAATGAGTCTTAGTTTTATCCAACGATATGACTTTTAGTCTTGAAGGTTTTAGAGATTTCCTCACTACTCCTGTATTATAGAATGTTCTTCTCGTGCATCGAAATCAACTTTGTTCCGAAGGATCCCAGTTTGCAAATGCACACTAAGCAGAGCTGCCCTTCATTCTGTCCTCCTCCTCCTCCTCTCCTCTACTCCCATTACCTCCTTTCTCCCCCTTCGCCCTCCCCGAAGAACCACAAACAATAAACCTTCTGTTACATTTAACCCCTCACGTGTTTCCCTCTCCCTCCCTCAATCTCACCCCCCCTCTCTCATTGCATGATAGATGTTTGCTTTCTGTCCTTATTTGCTCACTCATCTGTCTTGAGTTCTTTCGGGTTTTAGAGCGCGGACCCGACCATACAGTGGGTCAAAGACGGCACACGCTCACCGACTTATTCTGGCCTCTGCTTACTCTGGCGCTGTAAGCCAATGACAGCAGAAGATTAGTATCTCGTAGCTGCTCGGTTTGTGTGTGAAGTGGTCGTGTTTGTGTGCATGTTCGCTGTGCAATACTCGCGTCGTGGCATTAGCGCTCATCACAGCTCCGCAGCAGCGGCAGTGGCATTGGGACGGCAAACAGATGTTGGCCTAATCTTCCCCTAATGAGATTGGTCCCTCATTCCTACGTCTTTATGGGAGCAGCAAGCTGGCAGGCAAACAGACTGACGCTGTGGCTGGGGGGGGACGGACACAAACACGGAGTTGAGTGGGTCAGGAAGGGGTTGTCACTTGAAAGGTTAGTTAGCCAGGGATGCTCAGGCAGGTACGAAGGTGGGCAGGCGAGCAGTAAATTCAAGACCTAACTCTGAAAATCCATCACTCATCTAATTCAGATTTTATTTTGAAAGTTGCTTACGTACAATGTGGAAATATAGACAGCAACGTGCTCATAGTACCGGGCTCTTATTTCCCCACAAGAATGAATAAGTAGGAGTTTAATTTTATTACTGTTGGCTTGTGTATCTGAACACGAGGCGATTTAGCCCCGAGTGTCATGTTCTGCTGCCTTTACAAGATACGTTTTCTATATTTAAATAAGGCAGTTAAGAGCTTGGTGGATTTTTTATTTTTTTTTCCCTCTGAATTGCGATATCTCGCTTTTGGAACGTGGTGGAAAAGCACAGGGAAAACCCAGCGTGCTGCAACACGGCCAAAGTTTATGGTTTCCAAATTTGGGGTGAAACCCTTTTCCCCACTGCTGAGATGGATGTAATGTGTACGACTGCTGGATTTTGTGGCCTGTGGTCTATATGCACAACGGTCTCGCTGCTCATTTCAGTCAGTCAAATCAGCCTTATGTGCTATTTTTTTTTTTTTTTTTTTCATGAAAGCATTTTCATCTGTGAAGTTTGAGCCACCTCATATTCTTTATCCAAGATGTTCCACGGATGAACAGCAGTAACACCTTCTTGTTTTGTTTTTTTTTTCCCTGTCTTTTGTAGGTCTCATCAATATTCTTAACTTGTTCCCGGACTTTACAAACGTAAATGTGCGCTCATATGCAACCGCTGCGCATTGGTCTTGGCCTTAACCACAGCCTGAAAAGTCCCACTGCACGCTGTGGGTTAACATAATGTGCGCACACACACACACACACACACACACACACACACACATTTTATGCATGTACAGTATGTGGCAGATGCAGGATATGTATGCGCACACACATGTATGCAAAGACACACTGCTCGGGGTTACTGGGTACATTCTCCTAAAAGAATGACCTCACTTGAGCTGTTAGGAGCCTGCAGGCAAAACTGAAAGCAGACTGAGCGAAAGGGAGAGGGTGAAAGTGTCACATGAGAAAGTTGATGTCACGCATATTCCTTTTCCAGGAAGCCGATAGGTCCGTTGGTGATTGGGTTTCCTCTCGTGTGTGCGCAAACGACCTAAGCAAACCTACTTAATACACATTGTGAACAAGTTGACACAAGTTCAGTGTTGCTGCTTTAATGTGCGCATTTTTGCGCCGCAGTGAGACCTAGCCAGAACATGTGCAGGTTTCAGCCTTGGAATTTTATTGTTGGATAACAGGTAAGTGTTATAAGAAGAATGTTTTGAGGTGTAAGTTTGAAGCAGTGTTTAGGCGACACGCAGCACACGATTTTTTTTCTGTCAGTTTTAATTTACTTGACATACAGCGCTAGCTTGCTAGGCCTTAGCCGGATTTCTGAGTTGACGCCTGGATGACCGTTTTGTAAGAGTTCTTCTGGGACACCTTATCTAGTATAAGTGTCTGCTGTAAAAATACCCCTCTATTATCCTTTAGGGATGTACTGAGCCCCACTGTGGGTTAAATTAGCTGCAGATAATCATCTCCTTCTGGACGATGGCGCACTACAACTGTTTTACACCCCATTTGCCAGGACGAGGGGGGGACTGACTTGCCTCACTGACCCCTTTGCTTTAAATTCATACAGCCTTCAGCGAGAACACAAGTTCCTGCTGCTATTTATCAAATTAACACCTAAAATTAAGCACATGTGAATAATCGTGTGACTATAAGTATGTGGAATGGAGAGGATGCAGCTGGAGCTGGCTGGGAATGTGCGCCGCGTATAGGAAAGTAACGGGGAAAAAAATGGCTGCATTTCTTGTGAAGTCTCTCTGAAGGATGATAAATCACGAAGGGCCCTCGCGTGGTCTCTCCCTCGTCGTCATTCTGTTGAAGCCATATCTTTACCGCCTCCCACACTCCCCCTTTCCCTCTCTATCCGTCGCCATTGAGTCTTAAAGCTCTCTTTCCGCCTGATTTTGCCTGAAAGTTGAAGGAGGACGTTCTAGTTTGAGACGAAAAAGAGCCGTTCTAAAGATGAAAGGAGGTGCGTGGAATCGGCACATTAGACGGACAACCTTGCCGCGACGATCCCCTTTTAAATAACAGAATGATGCAACACACTTGGACACGCTCGCGTCGCGGAAAGTGGGAGAATGCACGATGAAACTTGTGAATGTTTGTTTTAACAAAACGTGATTTTTTTTTTTTGTTTTGTTTTGTTTTTTTTGGTGCGTGTGTGTTATTCTGTGTGTCCAAGTAGACATGCCGAGGCACAAATTCTAAGTCCAGATTTCTTACATGCGCACACAACTTGCAGCAGTGTCCTGAGCTTGTGTGGCCCAATGCTGGGCTGTGGAGTGAGGCAGGAAATGTGTGAGCCATGAAGGCATGTGTTTATGCTGGCTGCAGTCGCCCATCACCAGCCAGAGGGAAAACAGACACCAGCGCCGCTCCGTTTTGCTGCCGGCCTCCTTCTTGCTCCGTCTCCTCCTGGAGCCCTTATTCTTTTCTCACCGTTGGGCTCTCCGACATGCCCTGCCTCTTGCTATCGTCTTCTTTTTTCTTTTCCTTAATGTTGTTTTCACCACATTAGGCTTTATGTATATGAGCAACGATGACTGAGAAATTAACTCAGAGTTGCTCGGTAATTTTCATACAGTTTACGGAATGACGGAAACGGAGGATTCTGTAATCGGAGTGGATTTGTGATTGAGTCTCTGATGGACAATAATTCAGTCGCCAATTTCTTACCTATGTGTAAGATAATAAATTTGAATTGTACGCTACGACTCTCCAACAATCCCTCTCTTCATGAAAATTGGACTGTCTATTTAAATCCTTTTTTTATTGAATTTATCCCTTGAAGGCAGGTGTTAATCGTCATTTTGTTGGCTGTCATTTGTGGCATAAGGGTTACTAATATTTTCAAGCACATCTGCTGTATTTATATTCAGAGGTTGAAAAAATAGTGAAGCCCCAAGTCTGTGTTGTTAAAAGTGAAAACGTAATAAGCATGCTAATAATAAAAAAATAAATCAAAGGCCGACTTGCAGATGCTGGCTCTACCACTCCGTTTGGTTGGCCTGGGCCCCAAATCAACAATTCAGTCAAGGTTTTCCTTCAGCGCTGGACATTAAGGATTTTGGACAAGAGAACGTTCCGTCATACAGTTGAATGGATTTCAGTATTTTTTAGCCGGCTACATTAGCTTAATCATTGCCTGATGTTTCCTGTACTCTGTGTGTGCAGCGCAGTTACCCAGAGGCACTGTCGGAGATTGCAATCAGCTCTCTGGAAAGGTGTTAGAGCAGGATGGAGTCGTGCCGTTATCACGTATAGGTCTTTCTGTTTTCATCTGCACTTTTACTTCTTATCAAATACCGCGATTGATCCAATACTGATGATTTGATTTACGAGTTGAATCCGTTTTTCAATCTCATTCACACTTTCCACCCAGAGAACAACAATATTTTAATTACCGTAGTATGAATGCTTACATAGGAAGTAGGCACTTAATAATTTACTCAAGCCCAAATTTGATTAGATTTGTAATTTTCAGATGCCGATTTCGGTTAGTTTTTTAAAAAAAAGATTATTTTTTTTCAAAATGAATAACAGATTTTTAACCAAAAGATGTTATTTTAACAAGCATTTTGTCCTTGTTACAAACAGTAATTTTTTGTAACTTGACTAAAAAACTTGAACAGATTATTTTGCCCAACTACATTTTTGTCTCATCATCAGTGTTTTGTAAGTGCCAGAACGTAACACGAAAATAAATAAATACACAATAGATTTGACTTTTATCATTACAAATCCTTGTGTGATCAAAATGCCCATATCGATTCTTGTATTTTGTATTTTTTTTTTTTTTTTTTGCATCAATGCATATTTGAATAAGTTTAAATTGATTTTAAAAAGATTTTTGATTAATTGATACATCCCTAATAGAAATTAAGATATGTTGACCTGCATCATTATTTGGTGTGTATGCATCTGGCACTCAATATATGTTTAGAGTGTCAGAGATTTTATAAATTCAGTTTTTTAAGCGTCTAATACTGTACCTACCTGCTGTATATCACAGTCCCAGCAGCCTGCCCTATCCGCATAATATCATCATTCATTGCAAGCTGCTTCTGATAGGGATGTAATATTGGTCAATGCAGATCGGGATACAGGATCATCAGCGGCTGGAGAGGTCAGTTCTAGAGCAGATAGATTTAGCGCTCCAACCGCGGTCAATGTCAGTGGGATCTGTGAGGCTAAGTCCTTGTGAGCGGGTAGATCCCGGTGATTGAGTGATTGAACGCTTAGTGTTTGAGCCTACGAACAGCCCAAACAAGTTAATCCCTACCACTGCTAACCCGCCTCCCTCGCGATCCCTTCACTAACTCTACGGGCTGGGAGCAAATTTAAAGGACAGGGTTTTAGTAGGACTAGTCAAAAAAAAAGAAAAATCTCCTTAATGATTTAATCAGTGGAGATATTCATTTGCTGTAATGCAAGGGTGCCCTGTTACAGAGCTCTGAGGGTCAGGCCCGATGTGGCCAGAGGAGCATTTCGTGACGATGGAGCTGGATTAAAAGACTAGGTTGTGCTTTTTTGATTGGGAGCACAATCTCAGCCTGAGGTCACGATGGATTGTTGGAAATTGGATGATCCTTTATGGAAAGACGAGACTCACTGAGATGCATGCGACATAACTTTTCGATAGCCTTTGTCGTTTGATTGGGTTGAGGTCTGGGATCCGTCCGGTACAGTGAGTCGTATTATTACAGATTCTCCAAACTGGCCTTTTTATGGGCTTTGCCTCGTTAGCTAGAAACAGAAAAGGCTGTCATAAATTTGAAACACTCCCCTTGTTGCACAGATGAAGGAAAAAAACTTACATTATTTCCAGTTTATATATTATCTCATGTTAAAAAATAAATAATATTTTATCACATCCATCTTCGACTGACACTTGTCTCGGCCGTGTAATGCTAATAATAAATCCACAATTTTGCAAAATGAATAAAATAAACGTACTGAGGAAAAGCGTCATACTCGGTGGCTAACCACATCAATAAAGCTAGGTGTGCATAAACCTGAGTCGTGATTTTGCTCTGCTGTTCAAGGTTACACTTTTATGCTGATGCTTTGGAAGACACAATGCAGGCGGTCGGTCTGCAACTCTAAAATCGAGTTTTAGCCGGTGTTTCTGGGAATAACGTCATTGGAGACTGTGTGATTATAAGAAAATACCAGAACACTAGTCTAAACACAAGCACAGAGGCAGACAGGTCTAGTTTCAATTGAGAGACGAGCCACCGGAGCCTAGTGAGGTACCAATCAAGGCATCTGCTGTGACTGGGTTTGAATAACTTACTCGACCCAAACTATTGTCTTTGTAAGACGGACACTTGAGCCCCACATGGAAAACAAAATGAAATATGTGATTTTTTTTTTTTTTTTAATTGAAACCGATCTTTGTGTCTCATTTGTGACGTGGACTGACTTAACCTTGTGATAGGGATAATCAGGGCCCATGGTTTCTCACATTCAGTGAGAATTTTCCTTCTGTTTTTTTTCTCTCCTAAATGAAGGTGACATATTTAGAAAAAAATTGTTCCTTGTGCCAACACGCTTCCTGTAGTTTCAAGGATAAAGGAAAGAGTAGAAGAATGTGCGAGTGAGGAATAAGAAGAAAGAAACACTTCTCAAATCGCACTAACGGCAACGACACTGGGGCTGGTTTCTTCAGAGAGCTTTAGCAGCCGTTTCCCGACCTCTTCGTCTCTTGTGCTGCGTCTTTAGCCTGCAGTAAATCCCCCCTCAACCCCAACCCCAAAACCATTTTTTTCCATTTTACCTTACGATCCCAGCGAGGTTAGTGTTGGTGAGATACTTCCTGCAGTAAAATGTCCTTCAGCGTATAAGTACTCGCTAAAATCTCCTGGGGAGCAGTCAATCAGAATTGGACGGTTTACTGAATAACTCAGCATAGCATTTTTTTTTTTTTTTTTTTTTTTAATATTTGTAGGTTTTTTTTGTTTGTTTAGGAATCCAACCAACAATGACAATACCAAGTCAGTTGCATTCCACACTCTTTTTTTGTCTTAAGCTCTCGCAGATGAATTTTCATTGGTAGTGAGAATTCAGAGGGATGGAAGGCGAATGTCACTCCAAACAACTGATTGATTAACACTGGGACTACGAGAACAGTCATTTTGACGGTTTTCAAAGTTGGATGTGTTATTACTCTGTTATTACTCTATATAGATATAAGTTGCTGTTTCACCTGGCCTCTTGACTTTTTCCTAATTCAGTTTTTTTTTTTTTTCATTCCCGTGGAGCAATTTTATGGTAGTAAACAATCTAAAAATAGTTGCGAGTCATCAACTACGGCATGCCCGTCAATTTGACGGCTCTACTTAATCTTTCGCCTGTTTCCGTCCTAACCAGCGGCAGCATTGAGAAACGCTTTGATCACTATGATCTATAAAAAAAATAAAAAAATAATAATAATTATAGAGTAGAAACTGCATTAAAACTACTTCAAAATAATGACGAGTCTGACGATGAATTGCTTGGCTGAGACATAGCGAGGCAGTGTATAAAAGTCCCCAGACCCTGGCTAAGAGGAGCCTTGTGGTATAATAGGCTGTTAGATGTGATAGTCATGACATTGTGGGTAGCACATGCCAAACAAAATGAATCAAATATTGAGTTCATGTGGTGCCGCATAGAAAAAAAGTTCTGGGGTGTGCTCTGGATGGTGTTGTTTTGTGTGACTTATTTCCTCTTTTTTGAAGTTAAGTACAGTAAAATTCCAAGTCACGTGTCTTCTTTCCTTTGGTCGCAAAGCAGCTGTATTTTATGACAAGTGACCAGCACGAGAGCCGCACGGGACAATGGGCGTTCCACCAACCACGAAATTTAAAAAAACAAAACTCCCAAAGCGAGTAATAATAATAGTCGGTTGCCCAAACGCAAGCCGTCAAAGTGACTCCTTTAGTAGATCTAAGAGTTTCAAAATCCTGCTGGTCTCACTTTCTATCCGTCGATGGATTTTTTTGTACCGCTTATTCTGTTCAAGGTTCTGAGACTGCGCCCTGGACTGGCCGTCACTCGCTCACGATGCGCAAGAAGACACAGTCAACCATTCATACGCACATTCGCACCATCACTGACTGGGAGCAGAAATCACCCTGCCTGCACGGAGGTCAGGCGAGTGAGCAGTTATCCTGTCGGTGACAGGGATTAACTGCTTAAGAGAAAGGGGGGAAAAAAAAAATAAAAATCTCAGCATTGTATGAGAACATTTTGTCCGAGGAGAGTGGCATGGGATTCCTGGGTCAATCCTTCCGTTGTAGGTACTCTCCCCAGGAGTGGCTCTAAATACACATAAGGCATGTCCCATAAAAGAGACTTGGGGTGGAAGAGCTACAGCTCTCGCTCCCCTCAAATTTCTGAAAATAACCAGGTAAAACAAGACCGTAGAACCTATGTTTGTTCCTGTATAACTTCATATTTGTCTTTTTCTTGTCTTTCTTCTCTCTCATGGGATGACTCATAAAAAGCTAAAATCTTCCTCCCTGCTAAGATTTCACTTGAAGCATTTGAAGTAGAAAAAAAAAAAAAAAAAAGCACGCTTTGCCTGAAGGACATTGCATGGTCTTTTACGTGAATTCCATCTCCAGAATAAATGGTATTGCTCTCATTTTCCAAATCCCACATCACAGCCGGTTGTTCTGCTGATTTATCCCAAAAGATATTTTGCCCCCTGACTGAGGAGATGATGTCTGATACAGATGTGGGGATCATAAATGCAGTGAAAGGATGAGCTGGAGTGAAAGCGAGATGACAGAGAAATGACAGAGCACGCTGGAACGCTCTGATCCCATTTACAATGCCTTGACAACAGCAGACTCTCTTTGGGAGCAATAGAAAGCAATCAAGGTTGCGGTTTGGGCTGAGATGACTGACATATCGGTTATCTTTACAGTGCTGACTCGGCATACATAAACATGTGGGAAAACTGTATCTGTGTAGGCCATAATGTTTTTTGTTTTTTTTTTTACCACAAAGTCTGACGCTACACTTCAAAAGTGTGATACATTTGATTTGTAATTTAAAGGGGAAGTCAACCCAAAAATTTCCATTACAATAATATTCTTCTATGTAGTCGTACTAGTCTAAACATGTTATTCTGATTGATATTGTGTTTGTGGAATATGATTTAAGCAGTAAAATCCCCCCGTTTTTAGCCTTGTCAAGGGGTGGCCATTTTTTGTCACTTGCTGTCGACTGAAAATGACATCACAGTTGCTTGGGGCTCAGATAACCAATCACGGCTAATCTTCAGAAAACTATGACGCATGACGCTAATATTAAACACACAAGCTCGCAAAATGAGTAACAATAGCACAACAAAGGTTGGGGACCCCTGGCGTCCATCTCATTGTCAGGTGACTGTGAGACATGACAATGGTCGCAGACCTCCGACTGACTGGTATTGTGATGTGCACCCCCCCTGTCATCTGCCAGTAAAGTAGCCCGAAAACAAAACCGTCTGCAACGCTGCAAGCGAGCCGTACGTCTTGAGAAAAGCAGTTATCAGACGCCTTTTGAAATCCAATCAGTCAAAATTCTGTTTTAAGAGCCTCCAAACCATAACTTGATTCTGTCTTTTGTTACTCCGCTCCCATTTGTACCATGCCTGCCTTCTGACACAACGCTACATTGATCCCCTGACTTCTCCTGACGCCGCGGCAACATATCCCAGCTGCTCATTTTACCTGACATTACACAGCAAGCACAGCACAGGAAAGCCTCTCTGCTTTTCACAGTCCCTTTTGTTGACTGGCCTCCACTTGGGTGGCAGCCAATGACATGGACAATGTGAGTGATCTACACCATTTAGCCACCCCTCCTTGAACCTAAGCTTCTTCGTCTTCGCTCTATCCCTCTATCCTTCCTGCCGACAGCACTCTAATCCACGCTGAGGTATAATTCAATCTCTGGTGCCACTGGGAATACGGGCTTGGTTTCATTGTGATGTTTAATGGGCATAGCAACAGACTGGGTTACATGGCTGCGAGGCCATGTGGGTGCTGTTTCGGGGATGGCTCAGTGGGGAATTTGTAGTCTTAAACAATCTTTTTTTTTTTTTTTTTTCTCCTTTTTTGTTTCCGCATCTCTGTGTGTGTTGTGAGCTATTGGGATGAAGCCGTTGCACCACACAGTGTTGTGATGAATTACTGTGTGATTATTTGTTTTTCTTAGTAAAACAAAAGTAATTGAACTTAAACTAATAAAAAAAAAAAAAGTTTAAATAGATGTAAATTTGCTGCTAGCAGACTATAAACATTTTAAGGGGAAGTCGACCCCTAAATTAAAAAAAAAAAAAAAAAATGTGGCTTCAATAGTCGAAACAGGCCATTCTGATTAATATTGTGTTTGTGAAATATGAGTTAAGCGGCAAAATCTCCAGGGGGGGGGGCGGCCATTTTGCCACGTTCTGTCAACTGAAAATGACATCCAAATTGCTCAGGGCTCAGATAACGACCAATCATGGCTCAGCTTCAGACAACAGCTGTGCCGTGATTGGTCAACTGATATCATTTTCAGTCAATGGAAGAGACAAAATGGCTGCCCCATGATATGGTTAAAAACGGGTGGATTTTGCTGCTTAACTCATATTCCACAAACGCCATGCCACAGTTAGACTAGTGAAGGCGCATTGAACATTTTATTACAAATATTTTTGGGGGGTTGACTTCCCCTTTAATGTTTTAATTTGTTTCAACGCCTACTTTCACAATCAAATGTCTTTGACACACTCTATGCTTCTGCAAGCTGTTTAAAGGCTCTGTCTTTACAAAAAAAAAAAAATTGTAAAGCCTGTTTGCATCGTTAGACATGGCCTTGCATCATGCAACTTGATCGCGACATGCCTTATCTGCCTGCGCACACATTTCAGATTCATACATGCAAACGCTGTGCTCAGAAAACACGCTTAAAAAAAAAAACAAAAACAAAAAAAACAGTGGTGGGTTTGTGGTAATTGTTCTCAAGGGATTGGATTTGTATTCGCATTTGATATGTAGGCCTGTTTCTTTCTGGCCCGGGGGGTTTCAGGTGGACAGATGATGAATTCAGAGAGTTTTGTATTTCCATTTAGTTCATGTTTTTTGGCTGGGGTTAAAAAAAAAAACATCTCCAGCAAGCCTCATCTTTGTGTTGAAGGGAAGACCATCATGAAAGCAGAGAGCGCGAGTGAGCGTCCCCCCGAACAGAAACATAGTGTTGACGGAGACCTCGTCTCATTCGTTCCCTTCCTTTTTCCACAACTCCATCCATCCTCTCGCACCTCCTCCTTTTCATTTCCTCTTCGTTCCTCCTTTCACCAGCCCCCAAAGTCAATTTTCTTCAAATGTCTTCACTCCCACCCCAGCCTGTATTTTTTTTTTTTTTCCATTCGCAATTACAGTAATATGTAACATCAGGCTTGGTGAGATTTAGGACTTTACCTTACATAACCCCAGGATTTAGCTGCAGGGTTTTAAGGCGGTTCTGAGCCGCTGAGCTGGGGGCAATCGGGCCTCTTAAAAATATTTTCAAATGGCTGAAAATCCCCAAAGGGCGTATGAGCACGTAGGGGCTCGGCTGGCTTTGAAGGCCTTGATGCAACGAAGCATCATTATTTTTGTATTAGTACGGAGCCTGATCCATTTAAAATAAGGCCTTCTCTCGGTTCAGTTGCAGTGTTGTCGGTTATTAGAGGTAGGTCGGGAGGCGTAGACTTGACTGACAGGTTGAGGTTACGGATTGTTTGTCGGGTCTGTAGCCAGACGACCCTCGCGTCTTTTTCCATTTTCTATTTCCGTGTCCAATTGAACGAGCATTGATGAACGCACACTAACACAGCTCATTAAGAACATTTAGAAACTGAGTTATTTCTCAAGCAAAGAGTGAAAAAAATCTGCACTTGTCTTTGTTTCAGCCATGCAGAGATCTTAGCCCACATTGGAAACTCTTTTTCATACTGAATTTTATGTCTTACATCTAATATGATATGACTGGATATTAAATTGTAAAAAAAAAAAAAACTGTTTGAAGAAAGGATTTGGGTTTGGCCCCAGATTGCATTGCCAACCAAAGCCTGATTTTTTTATTCCCCCTTTTGAGGAGAGCCAAACAGACACGTCGTAAATTTGAAGTAATGAACTACCTGGCCTAACTTGGTGATTCGATCCAGTGAGGGAAGGGAATTGTTGCAAAGAATTTTCGTCCCACCCGACAGGCCGAGCAGTAACTTCAAGAGAATTCAGTGGAGCAAAACCAGATGGAGGTAACCACTGTGTCGGAGTGTGACTTGAGGACAGGAATTTGCATGAGATGAAGCAGACGAGCATTTCTGGGAGGAGCCGATGGCGCACGTGCATTTATAGACTGCGTCGTGTCAGCGGGGTTAATATTGGTTTCCAAAGCCGACTTCTTCAGCGTCTTAGGGCACATTTTTAATTTCTCTTTGGGTCTTGTCTTGAGCTTACGGGGGGAAAGTTTTAAGATGTAAAGCCGCAGGGATTAGGCCCGCATGAGGAGACGACACGGGAGGAGAGTACGGGATGAGCCCCGACGGGGTCGAAGAGACGGCCGCTTGACCGGTTTGCTTGTCAATCTCAGACGGTCAACAAGGGGCTTTGCGCTTGCCCTGCGGTTTCTGTTCTTACTGCACACGCAACGGTGGGATGAGGAAGGGATGAGGACAAGATGACAGGACGATTAAAATGAGGAATGGCCGAAGGAACGGTTCAGGCGAAGTCTCGGCAAAGTTTTAGCGTGGAAGTTTAGAAACCTGAGTTTGTTTTAAGCCAAGCAGTGCATTATGGTTCCGTTCTTTTGTCTTCCTAAATTTGTGCATTTCAAGAATTGGAAACATATAACCGATATACTCCGTCACTTTTTGGATACCTCTCGTTTTGGTAGCACAAGAAATGTTTGTAGGGGAAACCCAACCATTGCTCATCATCTTACTGTTCCTCGTAATAAAACACAATAAACATTATGACACGGCTTGAAAACAGATCAGAGGATACTGTTTCAGATCTCTCTGTGGCACGTTGACGTGAACGGTATCGCTTATTGAATATATAGCTTAAACCTTCAATGAGCTTCGTGCCTCATTTTAATGGCCTGCCTGTGTTTTAAGGCCTTTTTTTTATATACCGACTGCAGCTGCAAAATAGACTGGAAGAGTAAAGTAAGGAAAAGAGAGAGTTAAAAAAGGATGTGACGGTTCAAGCAGTTGGAATTAAATTCTGAAATGAGGACCAAAGTTCGGTACTATGCCAAACTTTCATTTGTCTAATGACGGTATTCTCTCGTCCCCTTATTTCGCGTTGGTTTCTCCCTTGACCTCTGCCATCGGATTGCTCCGTGCAGCTGTTCGACAGTAGTCGTCTGTTTGTTTGTCTCTGCCTGTCCAACCCCCACCCCCCCCCCCCCCCCGCTTCCAACCACCACACAGCCCATCACTCCCACTCTGCCTCTAGTTCGTGTAAACTTTGTCTTCCGTCATGCTTTTTCCACTGTATGAGTCTTCTGCTTTTGATTAGTGTAAAGAAACTCAGCATATCCCCGTCTCGCCCTCCTCTGAAAGAGACACCATTACTCCCCACCCCCCGTCCCCGCTCCCATGTTCTTTCAAAAAACTTTGTTTGAGCCACGCGGCTCAGAGATTTCCATCAATCGCGTCAAGAACGGTTAACGCGTCAGCGATACATATAACCAATCAAAATGGCTTCCTTTGCAATCTGAAATGTGCGCAACTGTGGGTGGTGGGCATTGAACGACTTCATCGACCATTTGGGAAATACCGGTTGATTATAAATTGAAAATCTTTCTATATTAACCTCCGTTATAAACTAAAGGTATTTTGAGAGAGGGGAGGCATATTAATTCCAAATCAAAAGTCAACTCAAGCTCAAGTGTTGTTTGACGGGAATGGGTAAAAAAAAAAATCTCCAAATATCTATTTGTGAGTGGAATATTTTTTTTTCTCATTTAAACAATAATATGATAGTAATCATTGAGTCATTTTTTATCATATTCATCACTTCATCTCAAACGCCATAAAAGTGCAGGTTGTTGCTGTAAGTAACTTGAAAGCTGACTTATCAAGACACCTTCATGCCACCCCAAGCTGTGTAAATTCTGACATTTGGGTGTGTCAAAAGATCAAGAACTAATGCGATCATAAAAGAAGTCGTAAATATTTTGACATGCTTCATTTGTGTGATAGGATAAGAGCATATCTTTAAAACAATGTTTGATGCCTGCATGGTGGGGCGTAGTGTAATATACAGAAATGAGATGATAGCAGATGGGAAGGGATTATTACCTTCGCTTTGGGTCACGGGGGTTGACAGACAGACAGACAGAAGAGTAAAGTAAATTATGTTGGGATTTCTTTATTCATAGAACAAACATAAGTCCGCTTTCATACGTGACCTGGAAAAGTGGAATCTATATTTCCCCCCCTCCATCCTGATGACTTTAGAATGTGCTCATGTACGTGCATGCAAACAAATGTGCAATATATTTCACTGTGACGGTCATGGTTTGGGGAGATAATGATAATGATCCTTTTTTTTTTTTTCCAACCACAAAAAAAAAAAAAAACTACGCATTGTTGTACACAACCACAAGATCCCACAGAATGTCTTTGGGATGCCGTCATTGATTCCAAAGCGCAAGGGGATAAATGAACACAATCTGTGTTTAGTTGCGGGTTAATGACTTAATTCAAGGCTGCACAATTTCTTGTCCATGCAGACGGACACAAGCATACAAAAATATAAACTCCTGTCAGTGTGTAGAAAATATGAGTGTGCTTTAAATGAGTGGTCGCACCTGTTGTTCACCTGAATTCGCAAGCAGATCCTATCAGGGCCCCCCAGGCTACTCGGGGGCCTCAGGAGAACCCGGCACACATACGCACTGAAGGCCGAATGGAAAACCCCACATCATCTTTTCGCCTCAGCCGCTCATTCTCTTCCTTCTCTGCTATCTCTATTTTCTGTCCCCGCACGTCATGTTGTTCATTCCTCTCGTTTGACTGGCGCTCCATCATTTCGTTCCCGCTCATTCCTGCTTTCTCTGTTTTTCATAAACTTCTTGGCTGAGCAAGGCCAGTGATCCCAGAGGCGCGGTATGAAATGCTAGACATCCCTGAGTGAGTGCCAAACAGATGCAGGCTCCTCCGGTCGGTCCCTCCACTCGAGCATCTTCTCTGTTTTACCATCGGGCCACAGGCAATCATGTTGCAGATTCCGAAATTATATGTAATAAACGTGTCGTATGTCACGCTACTGTATGATATGTGACCCCTTGGCAGCCGTGCACAAATGTATACAAAAAGGACAAAGGTATTTTGTCACCTTGCCACCACACTTAAAAGGAAGTGTCTTGATGTAATATTCAATTTTGTTTCCATTCGCTGCCATGAAAGTGTCCATGCCTGTTTGAGGGAAACTGAATCTGGCAGTATCCTTCCTTACTCACCCCAAAATTTGCATGAACGCACTGACAGCTTCTTCAAATGTGGGCGAGAAAAAAATTGCATAATTGAAAACAATCAAGTTCTGTCTAGTTTAAGGCACTTTACCGCATGACAAAAACGTTGCGATGATGAAAATTCATGTGAGAAACGGGTCGTAATGAGACACAAATGTCTTGTACACTGTCGTGAGGCTTCTGTTTAGTTTTTTTTTGTCGTGAGAAACTTTTGCCTTGGACATTCATTAGACATCACTAGTTTCTCAAAGAAGCGAAAATATGACATCAGAGCAATATGACGACGCCGCTTGTAAAAAAAAAAAGGGACAAAAACAAAGAAAGCGGAGTTGACGTGAGTACGCTTGCGGGCAGCTTCCCATTAGGGGCTTCTGCTTTTTATACCGCTAGCAAAATAATCACCCGTTGCTGCTCGAGCTGCATCATCAGGTTTAAATTTCCAATGGAGGGGAGCCAGTTTGAGTACGTCTCTCTATTTTCAGACAGACGGCCGAAAAACAGCAAAGGTACATCTGAGGCTAGCCCCAGATGAGACTCATAACTCTGCCATTTTACACTCGAGGATAGATCAGGACACCGTTTTCGTATCTATTTATCATTCTTGCGTACAGATACTTTTCCCGAAGCTCCATTGGGTATTTCACTTTTTTTTTTTTCTTTTTTTTTTTTGCTGATGTTAACATGCGCTTCTTTGTTTTCATTTGAATGGGTGCCTGTACTCCCATAACGAGGCCATTCGGGATGCCTTATAATCAATATGTTTATCCGCATTAAGTGCTGTAACTCGTTAAGTGGATTGGCAGTGTTTTAATGTTGCTTGGATTCCGATGAGTGGGTGGAAGGAAGGTTTTATCTTGGTTAATAAGTTAATAGATGGATTGATAGATGTAAGAATAAATCTCCAATCAGCTTGCCCGAGAGTGAAGCCTTAAGCTGTCCAAACTAGGCCAATCCTCAATGCTCACCATGTATAACAAGCCTTTTGATTCACTTGCACTGTCTGCTTACGTCACTTGGTTAACTCTTTGCCCGGCCGGCACAGGATTCCAGAAGCATCCAGACTGGTGTCCTTTAAATGCAACACAATCCAAGTTTATTTTTAAAGTGCATTTCGCAACAGCTGGAGATGTAACAAAGCGCTTTCCATGTGGTGTAATATAAATTAGCGGGAACTTAGAACACAAATTAAAACGCATATAAACAATAGATACCAGAAGAGCAGCAGAACGGCCACAGTCTCATGTCGAGTCAAAAGCTAAAGAATCAAAATGTGTCTTCAAACGAGTTTTAAAAGTGGACAGAGAGAGGGCTTGCCGAACATTTAATGGAAGCTCATTCCATAGGGAAGGACCGGCAACAGAAAAGACGCGATCAAGATTGAGATTATGTGATCCGTCTTAAAAAACGAGCAGCAGCATTTTGCGGTAGTTGAGGGAGGACTGGCTGACTCCAAAATGAAGTGCATTACAGCTTCACTTTAGCCAGCTGACTAAAATGAAAGAAGCCGGATCGAACAACAGCACTGATTGGCCCATCTAATTTAAAATCACTGTCCAGTTTAAAGACGTAAATATATAAGAGATGATTCTCTCATTGCGGGCCTGAGCTGTAAGATCTCGATGTGAAGCCAGGGACTTGCTTGACTCCTTGTTCCCGTGGCCTGGACCTGACACCGGGGAACATGTGGTGAGGGCAGGAGGCTACTAGCATGAACAGCTTGCAGGCTGGCTAGCATGCCAGAGACAGGAAGCCTGGGGGCAGCTGTTTACTTACCTTATCTGCCTGAGAGATAAAGCCAGCTTTGACACACATAGCCGACAGCTCCCACACATAAACACAGAGTGACACTCGCAACACGGCAGCGCACAGCCACACGCAAGCTAACCACACAAACGGCGGCCTGTGATGGGAGCCACTGACACTTGGACCGGGTTCATGTGGGGACACAGACTGACAAATGCGGTCGGGCGGTGACTTCCAGACAGCTGGCGGTCAAAGGTCGCCGTTCTATCTATGCCCTCATTTTGGCTGCTTGCTTTTTTTTTTTTTTTTTTTTTCTCTCAGGCTTCATCTTCTCTCCTGCAATTCTTTCCTGTCTACCCTTGTCATTCTTACCCACTCTGTCTTTCGCTTACTGCTGAGAAAAATGTAACATCAGTTCATGCTGTAGGTATGCAGATCTGGCGGTTGCCTTTCCCAGAATTACTGCTTTTGGACCGCTTTCCTTGTCTTTTTTTTTTGTTTTGTTTTTTTTTTGTTTGGAAAGCCCCTCCATCTCTGGAGGATGTATGCTGATTACATGCCCGCTTTGCTGGTACAACTGGATGTTCATCCAAATATTTTGCGCTCATTCAACGTCTGCCATACATGATGTTACATTTGGTACCATTTCAGGCTCAAATCAGGAGACCTCACTTACAATCAGATTATTTAGTAAAGGTTTTCAATGCAAATTTTTTTTAAATTTTCAAACCAATATTAGTATGACTTCTCACCACCAGCACAATGACATAATTCTGAACGAAAACCTTTCTGCATTTCGGACGTTGATGCTTCAAACTGCCTTAGTGTACCACCAACTACTGGTGAGGGACACTTCCTCAATGTCAGATTTCAGTTTTGGTGGCTGGTATCGGTAGCCTTTGCGAGTACCCGATACCTTTCAATACAGCCCGTATTGGCCCAGATATACATGCAACATACAGAAGAAAGATGTTTCCACTCAAACACATCTGAGAATGTGGAAAGCCAAAGCATGATGACGTACCTTTGAATGATGCGTATTCGATATTTTGCCTCTATCTTAATCGTGAAGGGATGATGTGCAGCCATTCATTAGCCCAAATGAGCATTTATGCAGCGCCCACATTATTTTTACAGGCCTATTTTATGTGTTTCTGTGGAGTTTTACAGCTCTCGTTAAAGATGTCCTCCAAGCTCCAGATAGAGTTGGGAGTGTTTATTTGCTTAGTTCACAAACTCAAAATAAATTGTTGGTGTTTTCTGGCTCAGGTTGGATTCCACCGGAGGCCTATGAATGTTTAAAAAAAAAAAAAAAAAAAAAAATCGAATTCTACCTCTGTTGATATTTTTTTTCTAAAATGTGTGAGATGACTCTCTTGCACCCGTTTCTCATTTGAAAATATGATAATGATCCAAACCATTCACAGTGAGGATCCATGAGGTCTTGTTTGACGTCGTGAAAAAAAAATATTGATTTTGATATATTAAATATCAATTCTATCCAATTTGGATTTATTTCAAGTAGTAATTCTGGTGTTGTACGTTTGCTTATCTATACCGTTAATGTGTCGCTGATCGAATGGCTGCATAGTAGCCGGTGCCCACCCAACATATACTGCAACAACCCCCACCCTCAACCCCCAGCTCTCCTCCACTGCTCTGCCAACAAGTCTCTTTCTTTCTCATTCCTTCTTTTATCCTCTCTCCTTCTCTCTTCGCCTCTCTTGGCGGGGCAAAATGTTCCCACAGCTCTCACAATACCCCCCCACCCTCTTTTCTTCCTGCCGCATTCACTCCTCTTTCTGTCTTTTTCTTGTCTCTACTTCTCTAAACTGTCTGTCTCTACTCCCTCTTTTTCTGCCGCCATTTTTTCCCCTCACTGTCTCCCTCCCCCTTCATTCTCAGCCTCTCTCCCCACATTCCCTGGCAAAGCCTGGCATCACATGATCTTCTTTTCCACTTCTGCCCAGACTATGCCCCGCATAAACACACATGCTCGTACAATGACACGTTTCAGCTTTGAACTTCTACGCTGTACATTTTTTTTTTGACATGGAACATACTGTACCAGTACAGTATTTTTCACTCTGCATCTCAGGTCACCTCTGCTTCTGTTATATTGCTGGAGTTCAAGCAAGTAATAAGAAAAGTCACAATAAAAAATTACAAAACAGTTTGAATAAATACTTTAGGAGATTTTCGACGCCACAAATATTTGGTCGGACAAAAGTGAAATATGCCAAAGTGGAAAAAAACAAAAAACTCCACCACTCTCCTGAACTTACTCTCATGGAGGTTGATTTATTTCACGTCTTTGCCAGCATGCCATGTGTCCCGTTGCTAACATAGGACATCTGCTGGCCAAATAGCAGAATTACATCCTCATCTACTATAATAAAGTAGCTTCAAATCAGTTATGATGCAGGAAAAATGCGGAATGCTTCTCTGGAAAAATAAAACGTTATTGGAAAACAAAGTATCATATTAATGTGGCATATAAGCCAAGCTTTATTATAGCCGTCGGTGTTCTACAGAAAGCCATGAGAACAAGCAGACGTTTCTCCCCCTTCCTTTCTCTTGTCCAGCTCCCCCTGTACATCACAGCTCATCAGCATAGGCACAGATAAAAGATAAAAGAAACAGGGTGTGTGTGTGTGTGGGGGGGGGGGGGGGGGGGTATTCATGGGCAGCCAGCCAGCCAGCCACCCCCTCCCCTCACACACACACTCAGCCCTCCATCTTTCCATCCCTTGCCCTCGTCTCTCTCCCATGGTTGATTCCCTTTAGGCCCTTCTCACCCCCCGCCTCCCCACTCTATGGCATTGGCACTGGGAGGGCGCAGGCGGCACACAGACGGCCACGCAGATGGGCAACGGGCAATACAAGGGCTGCCTCCCCACACCTGCTTCTTGCTGGCAGAGGGCTCAGGCTATGCCGTGCACGTGCACATACTCATGCATGTACAGCGAGAAAGGAAGAAAAACATAGATGTTCATCCAATGTGACGCTCACGCAGGCTAGCGATGAGCATGCATACACTAACCACATGATTGTGTGTTTTAAAGAAAAAAAAAAATCGCTGTCTCCCTCCCACACGCAAGTGCTCAGCCCTCAGTCACAGATGTTTACATGCTTATCTCCAACTATGCCTCAACATGTGCTCGCCAGACATTTTTTTTTGCTTCAACATATACACTATCAGAAGAGACATATAAGACACAATATCACATCCATGTAAATCAAGCGCCATATTTTTAGCCTCACACCCCCACACAGTCACACTTGAGCAAAGCACCGAAACACGTTTCACAATTAATCGCCTCGTGTTGTGTTGTCACATGTAATGACATACCGGCTAATCAAGGGACTTCATAAAAAAAAAAAAAAAAAAATACTGGTGTAGGTCGTACAGCAATAAAATGATTGCGTAGTCTCTGGTTAGTGTTTTAAGAGATTGTAATTGCCACTCTGTTTCCTTTAACATAGGGGAACTTTCCGGATGTGAAGCTGCTGGTTTAATAGTTAGGGAGTGGTGGCCAAAATAACTTTCAAGGAAAGCACCAAAAATAGTGCAAGGGGGAAATCCATCCTAAAGCAGAAAATCCTGATGCTATTCCCAAAAATTTCAGACGGCTTCGTCTTCATTTGTGTGCACACGCTTCTACCATTAATACTAAATCAGCCATCAGACCAGACTGTCGTCTTTTAATAGTCGTATTAGTTTGACAGTGGCCCAGCGTCAGCATCCTTACCGTCTTCCTCCAGATGTGACTAAAAATACACCACAAAATATTTTGCTACCGCCAAAATGGATAATGAACACTTTGAAATGTGCGAGTGGCTCCACGAGGAGTTACCACACTGTTCCGTTGTTTTCTTATCGAAATCATAAGATGTTTAAACAACATTCATCAAGTCTTTGTCTTCAAATTCCAAAGGAAGAGGCTTCTTTTTAGGGAGAACAATATCTTTTCTCATTTATTTGCTTTGAAGAAAAACACAATTGCAATATGCTTCACCTGAAGGCGATTGAGACTGATGAGGATGGTCGCTAATCTAAGAAACAGTGTCGTCCTAAATTTTGCGTAGAACCAGAGGAGAGAATAGGTAGAGCATGTGGATGTGGGTGAAGGAGGAGGAGGAGAAGGAAAAAAAAAGATGTTGAAATGAAGTCCAATAAAAGAGCCGAGTGAACATCTGTGTGGGATAGCCGTGGGGATTAGGAGGGTTTGGAACATTTTAAGCGCATTAAAGATTTAAAAAAAGGGTCAGAATGTTTAGCAACATACTGATAAACCTCTTAAGCGAAACCCAATTGGGGAGGTTGGTTGGGTTTCTTTATCCAGAGGCTAGTAGATGGGCGGGGGGTTCAAGAGGCTGAGAAAATTGAAAGTGGGGGAGACACATAAATGTGATGCTATGCACTCATTAACCACCACATTAGGCACACCTGCAGAATCAAGTGAGATCCAATGCAGAAGTCGTGTCAAAAGTTCTGACTTGACTTTCTTTCTCCATGATTCCCTTGATTAGCCTGCGGAAAAATCTTAGAGACACCTCGGTGCTATGCTTCACCCTACGACAAACTACATCTGCAAGAATGGTGTAAGACGCCATTGACAGAGTCATTGTATGATACTGCTGGATTAAATTTTTTTAGTCATCTGTGTCGTGTATTGTCGAAACGCAGTAGTTCAGTGCTTCTCAAATAGAGGGGCGGGCCTGAGGAACATGCTTTTTTTTCCCGCCATACTACAATCAAGTGTAATTGCACATCCACTCCAGTAGTTGGCAGTGACGCTCGCATTGCCCATTGTGCGCAGTGAGCATTAACTCTCCGGTGTAGGTTTGTTTTGCAATGAAAATTCTGTTATTTATAATTGCGGCGGAGAGTGGGTGGTGGTAAGGGGGCTCAATTTTTTTTCTTCTTGCGAGGGGGGGCGTAACAGAAAATAATCGAGAAGCACTGCAGTAGTTGATACAACGTATGGGAATCCTGTCTCGTAGGACACATTGTGATTGCCTAAAATGCCAAATATCATCAAATTCTGAATGTTCCATATTACCCTTGTATTCCACATCTGTGCGCTTGCCTTGTGAATGTGCATGCTAAATTCGATCCGTGCAAAATTCCCCTTTCGAAGTTTCCATCACATCTGGCCATAGATGTGTGGACACAACACCACAACTAGATTTCCCACATTTACCCAGAGTCTGATACTGAGCTGTTGCCGGTAGCCGCACACTGTAGCTGGAATGACTAGGTTTGGACCAGCACTGCGAGATGCCATAATTCATCTCGACAGATGAATAGGCAGCTAAAGAGAGTGGCAGAGGGAAGACAGAGATGAAGTGGGTGAGAACAGTGGTGGACTTGTCCGCAGAGCTTTCAAGCAGTCGGAGGTGGAGGCCCCTATCATTTGACTGTGAAGTGAACCATGTCTGCATCTGCACGGCGAGCCCTAAATGACACAGTGCGCAGAGAGCAGGGCCGCGGTGACGAAACCAAAAGTTGACAGTCGCAGCGAAGCGGCTACCTTTTTCCATGTTTGCGTACCTGACCCATGTAAAACTTTCAGCAAGTTTGGGAACAGGAATGATTTGGGGGCCCCAATGCAAAGAAACAAGGGTCAAAAGGTCATGCTTTAATAAGTTAACGTCTTAGTTTTATTATCAGACATAGTTGTGTCCAAGCGTGGCCTGAGTAAAACTGAGAAACCAGTGGCATACATCATCTTACTTATTACATGTAATTATTACTTAATTACTACACAAACATTTATTGTTTAAGGTGTGATATTATGAAGCTACCAGAAGTTGCTGTGTGGGTCTTAGCAAAACTGGAAACCGTTTAAACACTTTCAAGAACCAAAAGCGGTCGAACAATTTTATCACTAAATATCAGAATAATAGATAACTACTTGAGAAGAAGATTTTTTCTTTTCCTTGATGGCGCCTGTATGTCATTAGTCCCCAAAAAATAACTAAATAAACGGTAATCATCAAGGCACGTTATTAGTTCACAGGTGTGTTTGCTTGTGAGTGTTTGTGATGTGCAAGCACTCAAGAAAATCGTTAGTGGGGGGGAGAGGCCATTTGTGTCATCAGCGCTCACATACTGTATGAATGCGTACACTCTAAACGCCTCCATTAGTGCCAACAATGGCTGCATGTGAGTGATTTTGGTGTTTTTTTTTTTTTTTTTACAAGTTCAAGTGTCTCTTAATGATGTACCCCTGCGCTTGTGTGTCATTGAGTGATGAAGTGTTTGGGTTTTTTTTTTTTCTTTGGGTCTGTCTACATTTACCTGAGTGTGAGTTGTAGCCTGTGCATGTGTCGGATTTGCAAGATGCAAATTGTAAAGCCGGTGTTGCTGTTAACCTTTGTTTACAAGTGTGAGGAGTATATCAGTAGGAGTACACTGTATTGACCGGGCGGCATAATGTGTGTGGTAAGAGTGATAACATGGTGTATTTGGTGGCCTGTGTATGTTTGTGTATTATCTTTGGAGGGGCATTACCAGGGGGGCCTTGGGGCGACTGTGTGCACTAGATAAGGGTGATTCATCTGTGTTTCAATATGTGTGTGTGTAATAGCATTTTTGCAAGGAAATGAATTTATGTTGTGTGTGTGCGCGTGAGAATATGAACGTGTGTTAATAAAGGCTCGTGGGGTTACATGCACCACAGTGGTGTGTGTGGGTGTGTGTAATAGGTGATTGTTGCCGGGTTGCACACATGAGCCTGCGGGTCTGAGATGCTATTTGGCAGTGCTTCTGCCCTACTGGTGGTCTACAGAGCATCAGCCGGAGCAAGGTGCTCGTCACAATACATAGGTTGTCCATTGTTCATTGTGACAGAGGAGTGTCTCTACACACTGCGCCCCCCCTCTACCATGGGCCCCCTATGACTTTCTGTGGAGTTCAGTCAAGGCGTGCATGCAGGAACTTAAAAAAAAAAAAGAGAATAAAATTTAAAACTACATTATTTCATGGCACTGATATGCTTGTTTAGCTTTTATTTATTTATTTTTTTAATTTTTACTACTTAAATTGCTTTCACAGAATCTCATTTGGATTTAGGTCTGGGCTTTGGCTTTCCTGGTGAAGCTATTATTTTGTTGATTTGGATTTATGTCAGCGGTCCAGTACTGTCCTCTTGCTGGTACAAGAGTTATCGTTATCTCATCAGTAATATTTTGTCAATGTATAGTGTTTGACATTGTACTTGGTTTAGGCAAAATTGCTGTTTCCTCCAAAAAAAAAAATAATGGTGGTTTGAGTCACTTACCGGTACATCCTTTGTGTTGCATTTATTATGGATTTAAGAACTTTAATAAACATTAGTATAGTATAACAGTCGTCAGATAATGATATTCTCCTATGTTACTTTTGGTCGATAGAATTTATAGCTAAGCTGAAGGGAAGGTTGGAAATGTAATGTTCTCCTTCACAATGCTATACGAGTATGCTTGACATACTAAGTTTCATTAAACTTTGACTTTTATGGCAACGCGGACCTCGCAGGACTGCAGTCAAGCATCCCGCTGCACTCCATTAACAATACATACACGCTGTCGTTTTATCTTTAAGACCATTGTGCCTGTGTGAAACAAAAAAAAACGCCACGCGCATTTCTGTGTGGGTGTGTATGTGCGTGTTGTTTTGGGGGTGCCGTCAGCTAGCAGGAATGCATGGGTACCGCCAAACCTAAGATGGCTGCCAAGCGCTAAGATGGCTGCCAGGATGCTGCGGAGCGACAGCATGATAGATAAAGAAAAACAGAGGACGACGGCGGGCGATAGGAAATGAGGAAAATTTTCATGAAGTTGGACTGCGGGAGGGCACAGTGGTCAAAATATGAAAAAATGTCGACCATCTTCCTGGGTATCGCATCTCTTCTCTCTGACCCAGAGCGAGGAGGTGATTATGTGTGTCTCTTTTTGTTGTGTGTTGATGGGCAGACACTGTGAATGGTGCTGCAATGAGCTGGCAAGCGAAGCTTGAGTGCCACCCAAGATCGAGGCACTGATTTGGGCTTTGAGGACTTTGAGATTCGGGGGCAGAGTACCGGCTGCAAGGGGCCGTATTCTGGTCCGGGCCAAATTTTCCCCTCTTGGCCCTGGAAGGCCTCAATGCCACAGCTCTGTGTGCTAATGAGCTTGAATGGTACGCACCATAAAGCTCCACAACGCTGCTTTAAGTAGGCCAAACAAACTGAGTTGAAGCAGGCAACTGCCGGTCCCAATACAAGTTCACATAAACACGCAGCGATACACTCCAGACAAATTCCCACAAGCCAAAAAAAATGTACATTTTTACTGTCACCCCCTCATCTTACATACCAGCGTTGGGGAAGCTTGTGTTTCTTGAAACCACAACAAACTTAAGATGACCCAGGCCGTTACGAAAGTAGAAAACACAATCCAAACATTGCTTAAAATGTACTTGCCACAATTATTCCTTGACTGACAAATCACCTCTGGGGAGCCTTAGTCCTTAATGTTTCACCTCGACACTGCTCTGGGACCGAGCTATAATAATAATGTGAGTCGGAGGGGGAAAAAAACACTTTTAACAGACTATAAAAAGGATAATGCACTGACACATTTTATTGGAAATGCGGTCTAAAATACAAGCATATAATTTGCCTTTTTATGAGTTAAATTGGGGTAAAATGCATTTCCAATATCGCTTGATTCTCTGAGGAAAGCTGCGGATTGATTTTTTTTTTCCCCCATTTGTGGTCTAAAATTGTCATGTCGCCGAGTTATTCACTGTTTTCAAGCCTAATACCTTCGTTCTTAAGCATAGTACTAAATGTGTTTTGAGTTTCTAGTAAATGTAAAAAATTGACAGCTATTGACGGAGCCCTGGAGCAAGAAAATCAGTCAATGCATCTGCTTTAAGAGTGACCCAATTCGTGTGTAAAAATGTATATTTATATATATATATATATGTTCCTACATCTACATATAAATGTGTATGTGTGTAAAATGGTTTCATCCCCCTGTCCACCTGAATAATCTTGACTCTTTCACTTTTGTCATGTTTCAGAACAATCAGGACAATCAGACAACTCAAACCAGCAAGGAGAGACAGATGTCAAGCCCCCGCCAAATGGTAACGATGCATTTATACACTGATCTCACAATTTAGTGAATTACACATACTTGCATAAATGGTTTCAAATGACTGTCAGCATGGGCCTGCATAGATCCAAACGCACACATGTGCATGTACTACACCTACTGGACATAGAGGCCTCTCTGAGAGCAAGTGAGTCCCAACAGAGTTGGGTCGGTTTATTATGGTAAGGAGAGCTGATGGTACTGTAGTGTGGGGATTGTGGTGGGCCGGTCATAAATCACACTGACGTTATTAGAAGATGGGAACCACATGGCCGCTGCGGAGCTTGGCGCTGACCTCATACGCTGACCTCATCCGCTGTCGCCGCTGCGGTTAACCCTGACGGTGCTTGACGGAATGGAGAGCATGAGATGGAGGAGCAGAAGGGAAATGAGGAAGGGGCTTGGAGTGAGGAGATAAACAATGCAAGGAACTGAGAAGTGATAGGCTGATGGATGGAGGGAAGAAATTAAAATGAGCCACGTTATAGAGGGGCCACAGCATTTGTTCACCAGGACAATCTAATGAGATCTAACCCTCACACGGTGTGAAGATGTGTCGTTGTAGGCCACTTCTAACTGCCAAGGCGAAACTGTAAATTAGACTGTGCAGTTTTTGTATTGAGAAAAAAAAATCGGCACCTATGAATGCTCTTTGTCCAGTCCAGAAAGATCTAATCTAATATAATACATTTTTAGTAATCATGTTTTTTTTCTAACTACTTCCCACGGTGCTAACATGAGTGTTTGTGAGTTTGGCTGCTTTGACAAACTTTGCGGGAAACTAAAGACATACAATCAGACCGTGTTTATTTCAAAATGTGACATTTTTTTAACGCTGACAAATCTTGATTGTGTTTTAGCATGTGTGTTTATTGTTTTGGCTTCTTTCTTCTGACCATGCCCTGGTCACTTAAAAAGTATTCGCTGTGTATTTGTACTCACCGCAGTGTCTTAAAAGTAAATTATACCTTCAGTTTGTCGGAGGAATACACAAAGGAGGAGGGAAAGAGCACTATTGTTCTTCTACTTAGGGTCTCAAATCTTAAAGGGGATATACTTGCTCAATCCCGCAATATGTTGAACAAAAATGTTACGGGTGAGTTTGAGATGTCGCCGTTCTTCCGGCTTTTTGTGAAAATGTTACAAAGTTTAGGGCAAATTGACCTGGTCGTATTGCTGATGTGGTTACGCTATTACAAATGATAAGGGTAATTATTCATGTTTTATTTCGTATTAATGTGGCCCTGTGTTTGTGCCGAGTGGGAAGTCCAACGCCGATGTCATATTTCCGAAGGAAACGCCATGACGTTGATCATAAATTTCCACGCAGCGCCGAATTCGTCTGCCTATATCGCGTTACACCACCTGCGCTTCGCGTTAGAACCGCTTTTCCCGAGTCTAAAATCTGGATTAATTTTTATAGCCCAATTTGCAGATGCGCTGCGGTAGCACTCAACTCGACTATTGCCTCAGCCCAAAAATGATGATGCTCCCGTTACCTCACCGATCACAGATTTCTTTATGTTACCAAATTGTCGGGTGGGTCGATGGCAATGCAACTCCGTGCGCCGGATCTCCCAGAGAGGCGCAACACTGCCTCAAAGACGGTAGACTAGCTATGCGCCGGCACGAAATGAAGTTTTTACATCGAGTCGACCAAAATAACGTCAGTATATACATTATAGTGCTGTCCTTGTGGACATTATACCCTCTAGTTCAACCTAATTGGTGTGTGCGCTCAACTCTCAAAAGAGAAAAGAATAACATGTCGGAACCAAAAGACCTCCTGTCGCTTATGGAAAACACATGTTCGCACTGTATGACACGGGCTGCGTGTCAACCATTTTGCATTTTTTTCTCAGCATGCTCACGGAGAGTATAATACAACATGGGCCTTATTTTTGTGCCTTGGCGCACAGTTTGTGCCTTTGTGCGCTGTTGTGGGATGGACGGTGTCTTTTCCAGGCCAATCCTAGTGGCATCCCTCATTTGCATGAAAATCAGGGCGGTCCGGGAGCAGTATGCCCGAGTACACCGTACTTGACATTGCGGAACGAGAAATCGACCCACTGGGGTATTTTCATGAAAACTGCAAGATCTCCCCTTGCGGTTGTAATCGGGTATTGATTTTTACAATTCAGTGGGATTATCCTACGCTGGTGTCATATTTATGAATGAACTACCACGACGTCCACCATACACATCCAACCTCAATCAAATCTACCAAAATCACGTTGCACTCCCGGAGTTAGACCTACTTTCAGCGGGTCTAAGATCTAGTCTACTTTTTAGAATTAAATTTGCAGAAGCGCTGATGGGTGTAGCAGGACCGCCCGGTGAGGTGTAAGAGCGTCTACCAAATTCACATACTCGCTGAATTAGACCCCGGCTCGAAAATTATGAGGCAGAGCTCAGACTACTTTCTGTTAGCAAATTCTCCGTTTATTAATTGCGACCTTCATACAACATGGCTCCAAACACTGTAGACTACCGGACGGAAATTTTTTAGGCCGAGCGCACGGGCACCAGCCGACCAAAATAGTGTATGTACTGTATGTCCATATCTCCGACATGCCGCGCAGCCCTCTCACTCACTCACTCTGCTTTCTCCACAGGCCACTTGAGTTTCCAGGACTGCTTTGTGACTTCAGGAGTGTGGAACGTAGCCGAGCTGGTCCGCGTGTCACAGAGTGAGTCACAACTATAATTTACCCTGTCAATCTCTCCAGAAAGACGCACAGTTCCGATCATTTGTTGCACATTGCACTCGATCCACTGAAACACACTTGCAGCTGAGTGAAGCGCAGCAGCGGCTCGTTTTACAACAACTGGTAAAAATGTGGAGGCGGGGTGTAATGCACATTTATGACATAAATTACAATTTTTGCTTGAGCTCACTAACGCGTTTCACATGTTCATCCAAAATAATTCATTCCGTTCCTCTGTTAGCCATCCACACTGGTGAACCGAGTGCCACAATGAAAACTGATAGAATCGTAACGGCATCAAAAAGATTTTTTTTTTTTCAACTCTAAAGCCTTGTAACCACGCTGAATTGTGCTTCAGCGAGATACTGAATCCCTAGCTGCTCCTGATGCTGCACATAAGTAGATGAACGTGGAGACGGAGTGAAAGCACTTTGAGTGCCTTGAAGGCAGAAAAGTGCTCAACAAGTAAAAGTGTATTTCCCCAAGAAGATCCGTTGAAAGGTGCACTCAGCTCCTCACTGACAAGGAACATTTAGAATCTGGCTTTTCACCCAAGATAAATTGAAACATGTGAATCACTTTTCCTTTGGTCATCTTAAAAATATTGTACTAAAAAAAAATCAAATAAAATACCGTGTTTGATCTGTGTATTGGCATTTTGCAGCCCCGGTAGCTACGGCGACTGGCCCGAGCTTCTCTCTGGCTGACCTGGACAGCCCTGGATACTACAACATCAACCAGGTCACCCTGGGACGGCGCTCCATCACCTCCACTCCTTCCACCAGGTACCTAATGTGTGATCTAACCAAATTATTCGCGACTCAATCCATTCTAAAAATACATCACTCAGTTTAGAGTCATGTCGTCGTTGATGTAGGGGTGATGAAAGTTGTACTGAGTGGTGTAGGACTGTAATGAAGCCTACTGCAATATGCTATGAACTACAACCACAATAATATTGTTAAAATAATACTTCGCTTACTAACAAGACAAAGTACGAGAATTGTGAGACAAATTCCTTTTTTTTTTTTTTTTTTTTAATGCAGACTGAAAAACATTTTTAAGTGAGCCAAAGTATTAGAACATCTGATATCTGATCTATTTTTTTTATTTTTTTTGCCTCGTTTCTCGCTACATTGACTAGTTAAACAGTAATGCTGAGTGCAAAATTAAATTGGAGGTCACATATAAATAATGTCAAAATTAAAATGTCAAAAATCATAGGCATCCTGAACAAAACCAAGGATGTCCTCAAGGAGAAGTCTTTACACACACTATCTTGTTCATTGTTATTACCATACCTGACTTATTATGGGAAAATGTATCTCCCTCTTTTCAAACTAAAAAAAAATTAGAATTATTAACCAACAAATGCGCTATTTATCCAATTGAACACTATGAAATGATATGATCTGGTTGAGTTTAAAATAGCACAGAGTAGATTTATAGGTGATGGAAAGATAGCTAGATATTGACATTTTTCCTTTTCTTGTTGGCATATACTCCATGAGTGACCTCATACTGTATTAATTTAAAGCCTTACTTCTTCCTACTCCCCTTTTAAACTGTGCTTATGATGACCAGTTATGTATTGCCTTATTTTAAATATTTATTTTATTTTATGAATATTTTTATTTTCTCTTATGTGTTTCTGTGATCAATAAACAAACAAACCAACAACCTCACTTTGGGCGGCGAAGCTCTCGAGTGGTAGAGTGGTCATATTCCAACCCACAGATCGCGGGTTCAATCCCGAGCTATTGTTATCATAACAAAGTGCCCTTGAGCAAGATGCCGATGCTCGTGATGTTCTGTCATCGCTATGGGAATCACGAGACAGTGTTAAAGCGCTTTAAAAGTGCTATTCCAATTAAAGCCCATTGACCTTGAATTATCTTTAAACTCATTCATCTTTGCCGATGGCACACAAGATAGCAGTCGAAAAATAAAGCCCGAGATATCAACAGAAACATTTAATCGAGGGATCACTCAGAGTGTGGGCCGCATGTGGCCTGCGGGCCCGTTAGTTGCCCGTCCCTGATAAACTAGTGCTAATATCTGCCATTACCGTTTGGCCATCACTTACTGCTGTTATTTCTGTCAAAAGAACCGCTCAGATCTTCGATTGTGCAAGTGTATCTAACGTTGCGTTCAATCCGCAAACACGTACACAAACCGTGGTTCCACTGGATGTGTTACCAACTCTTCATTTTCTAATTCTTTAACGTCTAAATTCTACTGTACTCTTCTGCTTAGCTTGTTCTACTTTTTTGATGGTGGTTTCTCCTCCCCCTTTGTTCCTTCTTCATCTCTAATCCTTCTCATTTCCTTTCATTTTACCAACCAATCCATCCGTCATTCTGTCTGATGTTTTGCGTGTCTGTTTTCCCTTGTCCTCTCCCCGCTCATCTTACGCTGCAGGACTGAAATGGAGCTTTATGCAAGTCTCCCACGGAGGTACACTCATCACAGCATATCTCCCTTGATACTAATGTAACGCAGATCCCTTCATCACACTCGCACAAAAGCCAAGCAAGCTGTCACACACACAATTTGAAGCGCTTGTACGCTTTCTGCCCCTTGTATTTTATTGTTCGCAGATGTGGGAGTCGATAAGAATGTGCAATCACATGCAGAATGTATCCCAGCGTCACATAACGTTGTGTTTGGTTTCTCGTGGTAGGCTGAAAGGTGATACGTAAGGCATGTTGTGTAAAAATGTAGTCTTGTATTCCTTCTAGTCCTCCGTGGCATGAAACATAACACAAAGTTGAACTTGAATGGAGGTCATATATACTGTACTTTGCACAATGAAAAGTCAAACAACCTCCTCCATCTTCCTTCTCAGCTCTAACAAGCGCAAGTCCATTGACGACAGTGAGATGGAGAGCCCGGTGGATGACGTCTTCTACTCGGGCCGTTCGCCGGCAGCTGGCAGCAGCTCGCAGTCCAGCGGTTGGCCTAATGATGTCGATGCAGGTAAGCTATCGTCAACCTTGACCGTGCCCTCAGTTGTTGAACTTTTGAGATGAGGACCACTTCAAGTCAGATAACAGTTGGAAATTCATTTCAACATGAAAACAAAATAAATCATTTGATTGAGACTAGGACATTTTTTTCTTGAGTAGAACTCGGTTCTTTGCTCCTTAATGCCCACGCGTCAACTCAAATTCTCCCATGTCAGCGGCTTTTCTGGAGGACTTAAACGTACTGTAGTTTTAGTTTCAGTGAATCAGCACTAAATGAGAAAGACAATTGAGCAGAGAAGCAATAAAGTTGTCTAGCCTATAAAACCGTTCCTGGCTTAAAATGTTGCGGCATAGATGTTGTTTTGCTGAATGAAAAACAAAGAAGCAAGAAAAAAGAAGTCATTTGTGAACAGCTGTCTGGCAATTCAAATTATCTCAGTTCCAAAGCCTCACAATTTCGCTTGTTGAATGGGAACATGGCTAATAATGACAATAGTAAGGGATTGTAAAAAAAGGAATTAAAACGTACGTAGTTTATAAATGTAATGGAAAATAGTTTTTTTTTTTATTAAATTTTTTTTTTTAAATATTTTCAAAATAATTCTATAAAAATAATTAGTTTCGGTTCATTATCAGATTTTTTTAAAGCACTTTAATTTTTGGTACGAAAAATATTTGTTCAATTTACGTTTGCCATTTTGTTAGTTTTCGTTAACTATAATAATTTAAGTTATTCTAATTTTCCCAAAGAAAGTTCTGCAGGTTTGTATAAATGTTCCATTTTGATACACACCAGTCAAAAAAAAAAGTCTGTATAAATAATAAATAAAAAAAAAATGATAATAATAATACTAGAATAGGGCTGTGCCTCCTATTTAAAAAATAAATAACTAAATAACTGACTTGAAGTGGACCAAAAAACTGTTTGTCTCTACCACCATCCACCCCTTTTCCTTCAACGGAATGCTTTAATGCTTCATGCATATGACGCCTTACTTTATTTTCATTATCTTAGCCATTTTAACACTGAAATGATGCTGACATGTTTTGAAATGTTTTTAAATATTATGCTTAGAAGTTAAATACAACTGAACGGTACTTAACAGCTGGATTTAAAAAAATAAATAAAATAAAATAAAATTATAACCAGCTTGACCATAATGGAGTTTAATTCAACAATTATTCACATACCGGCATAGGTGGGACTGCATACTACGAATGGTTCCTTACAACACTTTGAAAATAATATTTTCAGTTTGTAGTTGCACCATTCATGAAGAAGGCCAACAGGAACTGTGTCCAACTCCACTGGTCCATTTCCACCATTCGCTTTTGGCAATGTTGATGCTTAGCTTTGTCAGCGGTCCAGATACAAGTATCTCCAATGAAAACAACCTGTTGAATGAAGTGTTATTCAGTGGAGTTTAAATAATCTTATACAGATAAATAATGTCTTGAAATGCGAGAAATCAGTTTAGTGCACATTTTTCATCTTAATTTCTGTTTATGGATTAAAACAAATTCATTGTCCTGCTAATTTAGTGTTTTGCAATGGCACTGTGTATTTTTTAAAATGCCGTTTTTATTTTTCATCCCACTGTCACTCCTACTCACATGCTGCCATTTAATCGCACTGGCGTAGCGATGAAACTATTTAATAGACGTCCACACTTGCTGCACCCTGCAACGTAAATTCCCTAATGTCCATGATTTAACCACCACCTCTTTTTCTCCCCCCTCTCATTCTTTCCATCTGTTTCCTTTTCTGTCGACTTCTCTCCTCCCCTCTTCCATTGTTAACTCTTCCCTTCTCCCCTGTTTGGCCTTTCAGTGCAGCACCATTTGGCCAGTGTGCAGGAGAGGAAGATTAAGCATGAGAGCGATGGAGTGCAGTTTCCTTACCATGGTTAGAGCAACATTAAACATTCTACTGTGTACATGTACTCTTGCTATATATGCTCTACTTTGGCTCACGTCAATCTCACCTTGCATCCTTCTGGCTTTTCTGTAATGACGTTTACCTGTGAACTCTTCTCCTTTCCTATCTTCATCGCTCGTGTGTCTTGTTTTCTGGCTATGCTGCCGCCGGGTGGGGTAATGTTTCTGCCAGATGTCTGCTGTTGTACTCCATGGATTTACCAAAGCCTTTTGGTTGCCCAGTATCTCTGCAGTGTTCACCGCCTTGTATGTCTGAGTTGCCATCTTGGGATGAAAGAAAGACCGGAGATTAAAAACCATTCACATTTACTGACTGCAAAAATCAAAACAAACCTGACTGTGTTTAATTTAAGATGAGGAGTTAAACGATGATTTGAAAAAGTCTTTGGCCGTCACTAGCTTGGTTTAAAGACCATCAAGTAAAAAAAATATAATCATGTATACATACTAGTGCTCTCATCTGATACAATTTTTAAAAATATATTTTTATAAAATATAATTATTTTATATATATATTTTTTTTTTGTTTGTTTGTTTGTTGGGTGTTGTTTTTTTAATTAATCTCATTTTTCAATGACTATTTTTTTGTGAAGCTTGGAACAGATATTTACTTGAATAATATCTTTAAAGGACTACAAAATCCCCAATTCAATATTTGCAAAGTATGCAAATTAAATCTGAGTTAAAATATTTAACTGAGTTAATTTTTGGGGGTATTACCCTCCAGAGTTAACGCTTTAATTTTGGCGGCGCTCATACAAACACACACATAATTTATATTCCATCTATATATAAAAGCTAAAACAAACATCGGTGTCCAAAGATTTAAGCACACTTCCGTCCTTTTTGCATCATGTGCAAAACTCATCCCATCCTTGCATGCATGAAAAGGAATTTCCCGAGATAAAGTTGTCAACGGCATGTAGCTCAGTGCTTTGGGTGTTGTTAGAACGCGGTACGGGAGCAACTGTTGAATTATAGCGTTTGGGACTCTCCTGCTCTTGATTGTCTAAACAGAGCCGTTGAAGGGCGTCCCACCTGCCGCAGACCTGCCTCTGAACGATGGCGCATGACACAAACAAATACGACTAAAGGCACCCAGATGTATCATCAATGCACAAGATGCCTTCTGTCGCCGAGACAACGCTTTCATTTTTTTTTTTTTCTCACCGACGTTAACAAAAGGCAAACGCACGAACGTGCAAAACCATGATTTTTATCACACTCTCGTTCTATGACATACATTCACACATGCACACTGCCCAATCTGGAGAGGGACTGTGTTCCAGTCCAGATGGTGCCTCCATGTGTCTGCAGTGAAGGGAGCTACTGGGTTACAGCAGACATCTGCTCTGGTCGTGGTGGTGGTGATGGTGTTGAGAGTGATCGAGGGGTGGAGGACAGGGGGGGGAGAGGGGACTGCCTGCTCTCGAGGTTACGCTCAACCTGAATGAAAAGCTCTGATGCTTAGCAGGTGATCATGTGATTCATCATGACTTTCGCTGTGTGATGGCCTTTTCTCTCTCTCTCTCTCTCGCTCTTTCTCTCTCTCTCTCTCTCTCTTTCTCTCTCTCTCTTCTCTCTCTCTCTCTCTCTCTCTCTCTCTCTCTCTCGCTCGCTCCAACTGCTTGCCTCCTCTGTGGTGGGAAAATCCTTAAATGCTGCTTTCCCGTTTGGCGGGGGGGTGGGTGTTCCCAAGTATTTGTGGACTTTTGACAAGTGTGTTTGGATGCGTGTATGTTGTCATGGTGTCCTTGCGTTGACTCAAGTGCAATCATTTGTTTGCCAATTAAGAGATGTGTAAGCTAGTCAGCAAGTCAGGGACACTCTTTTCAGGCACTTATTTTTTTATTTATTTTTTTTTTTGCAAATCTGAGTTAGTGTTTGTGAAGTACCCTTCTGCTATTCTCGCACTTATGTGCATTCTTGTGTTTGAGTGTGTGCTCAGAACCTGTAGTGTGAGAGTTGGAGGTTTGAGTGGGTGCCAGCCACTTCACATGGTAAGGCTAGATGGTCCTGGGAGCAATCGGCTGCCAGTCTCCTTGTGCAGTGGCCACTGAGACCGCTGGTTTTTCCACACAAATGTGTCAAATCCGACAACGTGACCCAGGAAGCTAAATATCAGTTATTCTCACCCAATTGTAAAGCCACCACAGTACATACCATGGAACAGCGCTTCTTTTTACAAATTTATGAGTGCTTGGACAAAGAGTGAATCGTACACATAATTATGATAGATAATGCATTTGATAAAATGTATTCATTTTCCACTATAGTGAAAACCTTCAAAGCAGAACAAAATCAATTACGTGACAGTGGTCAGCTTTATCAGTATTATTATTTTTTTTCAATTAAAAATTAAGTAAAAAAAAAAATTTCTCAATTCTCACACCATCACTATCAGAGTATTTGCTAATCAGGTAACATTTTAGGTAAAAAATAAATAAATAAATAAATAAATACATAAATAAATAAATAATGTTCATAAAATAAAATGCAGGCGACAAAGACAAAACTAAAGAAATAAATGAATAAAAAAAAAACTGTTTCTGTAATTGGAAGTGCTGCTGATTGTCATTGCGAAACAACCAAAAACTATTTTTGATGGTAGACAGTTACAAACTTAAAAAAAGAAAAGTCAATTTTAGCAAAGGAAGTATTCGAGCATTGTGGATAAGTAGGGAGAGAATAATCCCCAGTAATGTTATTTTTTTGGGTTTTTTTTTTGCAAAGTGCAAAGCGCCAACTCCTTCTGAAAGTCTCTGATTCATAGTTGAAAATACCCACATCTTGGTTTATTTCAATGTGAATATTTTAGCGTGTGACTATTCACAAAATCTAATGACTGCCCTCTGAAGCAAATGTGATAAAAGCCAAACATGACTTCAGTATGCTGCCGGAGAAAAAACATGCGCTCCTTGTGTTCCATCAACATACCATTCTATACTTTTCCTTCCCAATTGGTGTCTGGCTTTGTCGATTGTTGTATCCAGAGCTTTATTTCAGCATGAAGTCAACACTGCGGTACTCTACAGAGGTCAAATGCGGCCTTTGGGTCTGGCCCTCAAACCTTAAAATTGCAAATTGCACCTTTTGCATTATCAAAATAAATTCCCTCAGTGCTTAGATCACAACAGCAAGCCTTTTTTATCTGGAGCGTTCACACTTTTGCCCATGTCTCTGGTCCACTGGTGAGTTGGGCCAAAACGACGGTTGTTTCATCTGGGTCTTCCACCTCAGCGGACATTTATAGACAAGGAATGGGGGCGCTTGAATATATTTGTACATGCGTGCTGGCCACGCCGTCACCACCGGTTCCCCGAACTCCTCCTTCCATCCATCTGCAGCCTTCCTCCAGCCTTGAGTGGCACCTTGCCCGGTTCTCACCACCCTGTCTCAACAGCTTGTGCGTGCGTGTGCATGTGTGTGTAATTATAACACGATCCATAATGTCTTTAAGCGGTATTATGAAAATGCCCGTTATCGTTGGAAAGTGTCTGCTGTCGCATCGCCCGTGCTGGCTCACCGGCCAACCCGAATCGCGTTCATTCAATAAAGAGGCTTAATGGAGCTGCTGTTTGAGTTGCGTGTTCCCGTGCGTCCGTTTTGCTCTGGATGGATTTGTGAGGAGGTTGTAAGAGGTTTGTGATGAGTCATTGCTTTGACTTTGGAGGTGTTAGTTAGCGCTGTGTGCCAAAGCGCACCAGTGGTAGACGCACTTCAGTGGACATTCTATTTGGATCTCCACGATATTTCCCCGGCTCTCCTGTCTCCTGATACTCTGCGCCCAGTCAAGCTCCTCGCCCTCCCCGTCACTTGCCTATTTTTTTTTTTTTTTTACTCTGACTGCTTCAAACATGGCCTCTCACCAAAACCTGCCCCCCCCCCACATCCCACGCCCAATTCTGACAACCAGGGTACAGCTCGCCAACTGTACACAAATATGAATAGCGAGTGTAGTCGACCCATCGGTCTTTGTTAAGCCACTCTACTAAATCAATGATGATTCAAACGATCTAACATTGATTTCATCATAATCATTTGATTCTTGCAATCCAAAAATTTTTTTTGAATAGAGTCAAAGTAAGCAACGTAGCCATGTTTCATTAAAACCTCGTCTCTGTTCTGCCATTTTGTTGATCCCCTTTTTTTACCAGGACTGTCATCGCCTGGTTCTCTTAAGAAGCCGGGGAAATTCGATTTCAGCGCCCTGTCCTCCCAGACGAGGTCCCCCCGCATGGCGTTCACCCACCACCCACTGCCAATGCTGGCGGGAGTGAGACCAGGTGAGACCAACCCAGCTCCCAGACCCTAATCGCTCCCTCCTCCTCCCCCATCAAACCCCCCCCCCTCCTCCCCCCTTCTTATCCTCCTACCCACTTGAGCCCCACCCCACCCCACCCCAAACGCAAAAAAAGCAGGAGCAGTATTTCGGGGAAATGAGAGCGGCTGGGAATTTCAAATCTGGCAGGTCGCTCTTCTATGCTCGCCTCTGCCTCCTCAGCTGTGTCTTCTAACATTTTTGGGTTTTGGTCAAACTGGTGACGGCTCTGGGGATTCCGGGCATTTGCTTTTCTGTGCTTCTCTGTTGGTAGATGGTGATGGGGGTGGCAAATGATTTGCCTCTATGCCTACTTAAGCGCTCGAGCTCCGTCTTGCCGTCTCGCCTGATTGCCATGCATTTGAATCAATGTCAAAGGATGTGTGTAGTCTTTGAATGCAACGTACAGCTTCTGGTACCGGTTCTGTCATCTCCACGTTTACTGAGAGCTTATACAAGGAATGTTCCACGTACAAATTGCTCAGGAATACACTTTGAAGGACAAGTCATGTGCCATGGAAATAGTTACATATGTATTACACATACATATGTGGGGTCATTCCCTTGCCCACTGAATGCCTCATATCTCGGATATAATCGTTTTTATTAGTTTTCATACTTTAATTAAAAAAAAAGTTATTTTGTAAACTTTGTTCCTTGAACCATAGCTTAAACCAGACACATTAAGCTAACTGAACATCAATGCCTAAATCAAGTAGCTAGAGTTCTAGCAAACATTTTTTCAGCCCAAAAACCAGAAAGTCACCCTTTCATTGTTTATCTCGTTTCTTTCCTCTCATTGGATCATCACTTTTTTTTTTTAATTTTTATGAATCTGCCGTAACACTGATTGATCAAGTGATCCAGTCATCACATCTGTTTTCTACAGACTGGCAAGAGCAGAAGATTAGCACTTGGAGTGAAATGCTTTTGTGAACCAGCTGGTCCTCCGTCACGCTGAAGCAAGAAGCTCATGATAACAGCAGATATCAAACAAAAGCCAAACGAGTCCACACAATAAATCGCAGCTCTCCTAATTTTATCGCCGCTGCACAGATAAAGCGGCGGGGGAGGGTCTTCTCCTATTCGGAAAGGCTACATGTGTGAATCGAGCCAAAGAAGAAGCTCTCTGGAGATCATTTTCCATGAGCTTTTTTGTGTAGTTCGGGTACATTAAAGGCTTATCGAGCCATCAATCCGGTGTGACTCGATGAGGCCGATCATTAACTGTTGATTGGCTGAAGCGCCAGCAAACCCAGCGCCATCGCATATACAAATTTACAGACATGTATTATTCAGATGTGATTTTTTAAAAAATTTTTTTTTTGGTTTTGTCTCCAAAGCGTTGTTAGTCGTGTTCAATTTGGTGCTGTTCCCACGCTTCAACCGCGTCATCACCGTATTTTTTTTTTTAAATCAAACACATGCTGCAAAGGGCTCTAAAGGAGACATAGAAGTGGAATTGAGCCGCACATGAGAGCCGCCCTCACACGGCACTGCTTCTGCAAGGTGGTGCTTTTACCCACGTTGGTCCCTTTATTCCCATTCATCTGCGTGGAAGGGGCGGAGGATCCAAAGTGTATCCTCTCATCATCACCCCGACCACCATAAACCTTTTCCCAACCCACCCCCTATACTCTCGGCTAGTTTGGCCTCCACCCAGTCCTTAATGGGATTAACAGGGGGACTATAGGAAGAGGGAGGCGGCACCAATGGGGTGCAGGCAGCCTGGCATGGGTGCAAGGTGTTGCTGGGCTCGGAGACATAGGCCCCTTTCTGGGGGGTACTGCGGAGGGGTTGGCACTCTCATGAAGTACACTTGCGCGCACAATGTATAAGACGTAAGTACCGAAGAGTGTTGGCAGCCTTACATGGGCAGCTGGGGGCTTGGACGGGATGGGTGTCAGACTGGCACAGTTAAGGGGAAGAATGGGCCTCTAATATAAATCAAGTAGATTTAGTAATGGATATAGGTCTGACAGAGGGGGGCTTTGTGTCGGCGCAACTGCCCCTCACTCACGCGTCACACGAGTTGTCGGATCGTTCGCTCGCTTCGGTTCAGCCGTGATGGATTTTAAATTTCATACCATGGATGTATGGATTGTGATTCTTCTTAGGGCTACCTATTTGAAAGATAATTTGTATCATGAAAAAGAAATAAGCAAGTCGGATCGAATATTACTTTAGGATGTCAATGTCAAGTTGCACCGATGCCAATGCGTCACACTCTCGAAACAGCTCCTAGGCGTTCAGGCATTGCTAACTTAAGGCAGTACTCAAAGATCTCGTTGTGCGTTTCCTTTTTACTAGCTCTGCAGGTCTAATTTTGAATGTGTGGACATTTTGGTTCTCTGCTTGTGTGAACCGTGTATGACTTTGAATGTTGCTGACTGAAAGATTGTTTTTGTGTGCGTGTCCGTGAGTGTCCACATGAGAAAGCAGTTGGGGTGTGCGTGTGTGTGTGTGTGCATGAGATGTAGAGCGCTGTCCTCTGTAAAGCTTTATAGAATCACTGGAGTGATCATAAAACTTTACGAGCATTGACCATAGCTATTAACCTAAAACAGCTTTTCATGAGAAAACAACATTTGCATTTTAGATTTGCACTTAAACTTTAATGATTCCTGTTGTGATGTGATCATTGTGCGGGCATTATTCACATCATTCATCTCGCAGGTTGTTGCTTGTCCCTTGATTGGCACGCACGCCGTCGTGTAACACAAACGTCTCCGTCTGCAGGGAGTCCTCGTGCTTCCGCCTCAGCCCTGCACTTCCCATCGCCCTCCATCATCCAGCAGTCGAGCCCCTACTTCACCCACCCGACCATCCGCTACCACCACCACCCCGGACAGGATCCATTGAAGGAGTTTGTGCAGTTTGTCTGCGCTGATGGCCCAGGGCAGGCCGGCGGACAGGTGAGGTTCATCGGCTGTTTTTTTGTTTTTTGTTTTTTTCCACAATGTACCATCCATGACCATTAAGTACCGTAAATGCCACAAGGGCCCATTTTGTTTTCATTACGGTACCTGAGAAACTTGAACTCACTCTTATTAGGAAAAGAGGAATGTGACTCCATTAAGTGTCCCTAAAAATATTGTTTCAATGGAAAATGGATATATGACCGTTAATCGCATGATTTGGAAGGTTTAAAATGAATTATTACCGTGAAAACATTTTTTTGTTTGATATATATTGTGAGAAAAAAAATCTCTTCATCATTCACTTCGAATGAAATTAGCTGAAAACTGAAGAACTAAAACACTCCACAGCATGCCTTGTTAATGAGGTCAAAGGTCAAATGTTCATTTTGTTGTTATCCTTCCAGATTTTTTTTTTTTTTCCTTTGGCTCCACCCACTTTGCAGCCATCCACACACTTGACAGTCACTCACAATACGTGTTAGTCAAGCATATCAGTCCTGTGTTCTATTTCTGTTTCCATCACTCGCTGTGGTTCCCCTTTGAGTTGGACTTTGGTTCTGTGGTACTGGTATTGTTGATGGTGCTGTGCTTGTGTCGAAGAGTATTCTCTCATGGTTTTGATTTCTTGCCATCTTCTGAGTGAATGGCGGTCAATAATTTGCTCACTGACCTCTTCCACACCTCCTCCACCCACCATGGACCACCCCTGTGGAACCTCTCACGTCCAGCTCCAGCTCCCGTTCCTATCAAACCCTGTGGTGACTATTATTTTTCACACCTCCATAAAAGATGCCGTCCACATACGTCATCCCTTTGGTTGTTGTTATCCACCACCTTCCTCTCCCTTCTTCCACCATCGCCTGCCTCTACCTCCCTCCACCTCCGTCATGGATATTTTTTTGGGACCTGGCATCCCGAGCTGCGTCCGTTATTTTTTCCATCCCGTGTTTGCGGATTGTCGCATGTCGCCCTCCTGACCCTATTTGTGTTGTCTGCAGCCAAACGGGAGCGGCCAGAGCAAAATGCCAGGCTCCTTCTTGCTGCCTCCACCTCCCCCAGTGGCCCGCCCAGTGCCCCTCCCTATGCCCGACTCTAAACCCAACAGCACGCCCCCTGACGGCGGACTCTCATCGCCCGCATCTCCGTGTAAGTGACCCCACAAAGACCATTTTGAAAACCAAACCAAATCAAAGCAAAAAAAAAAATAAAAAATTCGGAAAAAGAATTGACACGAACAGCCCCCTTTAGGGACCGACCCCACCACCATCCCCATTGTTCTTCCTCCAACTTTGTGCCACCGTTGTTCATGTCTAACCAACAACTCGCATCCCTTTACCCTTGGAGGCGGGGCCTACACCAGTAAAATAACTTTGGAGAGCTCAACGGTAAATCAAAAGTTGAAGACGCAGCAAAGAAAGATGACAGTGACCGTTGTGGTGTGCATCTGGGTTCTGTACCCGGCCCCAACAGTTTGAGTGGCTCCACATATCGAGCCTCATGCCCAGATGCGGATCGTTCGCTCCTTGACTCATCAGCAACATGGGGAAACCTCAAATCAAAGAGATAAGTTTTTAATTTTAATGTGAGGAAGGCACAGATTTTAGAGTACTTAATATAGTGTCTCATGAGGATGTGGATTGGTACATTTGTAATAATTCTTTTAGTTGTTTTAGTCTGAACCTGCATTAGAAGATTTTGTGAAGCTGAGTTGTGTCTGGAATTAAAGGAGTGATGTCAGCTGGCAAGTGGGACGACTCTCATAATAAATTTTTCTTCCTCACCTGCGACTGGAGGGGCACTGGATGGAGCACCTTTTTAATGTAGTAGTTTTTCAACTGTAGTATTTGTGTTGACCACAGTCAGTGTCTGAGAGTCCTTTATGTTCTTTGTATGTTCTCCAAATCTACAGAAAATGGATGTATACCGTGTCCATGCCATTTAATTATGCTTAACCTCAGACTTCTCCTTCTGTCTCTCTCTGTTGTATCCATGTACGTATTCCGTTAAATCTTTGAACTCAAGTCTCCACACTGAGTTGCGAATTCTCCAAATCTGGATTCCCAAGCGTACCTGAATGGTCCTATATTCACACTTTGACGCCAGCGGTCTTTAAATATCCCTGAATGGTCCTCAGTGTTAGTGTTTGGAGTGCCGCTGAATTTATCAACGGGAGTTAAATAGAGGTGGCAATCAGGGGTGCTGTAATATTACATTTTTGAAGATAACAGACTTTAGTAATAGACTAGTAGTTGATAGCCGTCATTGGCTGAATCATATCTAAGAACATCATTTGTAGATTTACACAAAAAAAAAAAAGACGTGCCAATATTATTCTTTCAAAGCCGTCCTTTGTGTATTCTTTTCACAAACGACATCTACGAAGAAGCCTTCTGATAGTGTCAAGATCACACTTAAAGCTGCTCACCATAAAAGACATCCAATAAATATTGGATAGCATTTTGCTGCTACTGTAACTGCTACAGTGGACTATTTGTATGGACTACACTTACCTATGATTTTTTTTTTTTTTTCTCTCCAAAAAAAATCTCAAACCTTGACATAATAAGAAGTCACGAGCCTTCATTTTCACCGCTGGCTGTTCTCAACTAACACTGGCCCTACATTAAGCCTGCATCTATGTTTGTAAAACTGAAAAGCTAAACTATAACTGTGAAGGTCTTTCCAAAGGTCCGTGCTGACAACCTTGTCCAAAACAAATCTGTCATTGGTGCTTAGCTCTGTGAAAAGGAAGCAACAAAAATCTCATTAGTCATTAGGCAGGAATTGTATTGATGACTCAAAAGTTAGTCGGATGGTTAAGTAGGATACAATTGAGAGGCTGCTTTTTGTTAAGAGACACAAAATAAATGGTACTTGCCACGCTATTTCATACATGGAAAAAAAAAACATGCCTTTGTTGTCATAAAATAGTTGTGCTGACATATTGACAACTTTAGTAATATTCGAGGGTTCGGGTGGATCGGACTACACGATGCTCGGCTTGCTTCTTTGCCGTTGTTCAACATCTGTAGTTGTGTGCACTTATGTCTTTTTGTCCTCTTCTGTTTCGCTAGCATACTCCACGCCAGGCGCCACAGCTCCCAACAGGTTTGTCGGCATCGGATCACGGGACAACAACTTTCTGAACATCCCGCAGCAGACACAGGTGGGACTTGTAATGTCACGTAACCCGTTTTAAGTTACAGGAGGGGAAATTGTTGACTTTCCTACCTGCCTCCACATTTCACGTGTATCTGTATTCCACTGTACGTTGAGGTTTGCCATATGTGGCCGACTGTATATTGGGCACAGATGGAGCCTCCCCTTCAGGCTACAGGAACACTCCTGTGGCCTATTCCATCCCCCCCCCCTCTTGCTACCGCAAATGTTATTCTTAAAGAGGAAGTTAAAAAAATTCTTTACAACTATATGTCGTCCAGTCTAAGCATTGCAATCTGATTAATATTGCGTTTGTGGAATATCAAGCAGCAAAAGCCACAGATTTTATCCATTTTAAGGGGGGCAGCCATTTTCTCATTCGCCGTCCACCATTTGCTTAGGGCTTCTGCGACAACCAATCACGGCTCACAGGTTTTCTTAAGATGAGCAGGGCTAAACAACTATGATGTCATCTTCAGTCAACGGTGACAAAATGGCCGCCCACTGAAATGAATGTAAATGGGTGGATTTGCTGCTTAATTTATATTCCACAAATAGAATATTAATCAGAATATCAAATTTAGACTACTGGGGCTTTATAGAACATATTATTGGCAAGAAAACTTTGGAGTTGACTTCCCCTTTAAATATTTGTTACTTTGCCATCCACACTCCCGCTCTCCATCTTCATTCTTCTTCTTATGTGTGTTTTGTTCTCTGTGAAAAATGTGTTTCTATTACCTATGTCACCTTCGTCGTTACGCCACTGGTCATAAGTCACCCCGATTACCACCGGTACTTTTCCCATTAGTATATAACCACACCCACCTGGAGCCAACTCCGCTCCGTTCCCCAACACATGGAAACCATCTGAATCTCCTCTGCTGATCCCTCCCTTGTTTCTCTGCCTTCCATACTTTCACTCATCTTGACTTTCACCAGTCCTGTTCTTTTCTGCCTAGTGGTTCGTATTTATTTTTTTATTGTCTTTGCTTCTTTTTTTTCTTCTGTTCTGTTTCTAGTTTCATCCTCTGCATTCCAAAACTTTGATTTATTTTCTCTCCTCGAAGGACATACCTTAACTGTTTTTAATTCTTTACGCACACATTGCAAGGCCTCTTTTTTAGGCTGACCTAAGCCGTTGTGAAAAGCAGACATCGTTCGTTTTCTTTTTTTTCCCCCAGAAATAAAGTATTGGTTCCACTTTCTCAAGTTTTACAAGGCAGAAATTGGTCATTTTACTCCATATCTCAACAAACATGTCCCCTTCTTTATAATCTCCAGTGTTGTTTTAACCATGTGCCGTGACTTTGTTAGTGTCCTCACAACAACACGAGGACAAAAGATCCCAGTAGTTGCTGAAAAGATAAAACTCAGATTGTTGTATCAGTCTAATTTAAAATTACAGTCCATGTCCATAAGGAATCTCAATGACCTGGAATATAGTTAAAAAAAATCCTATTCTGTATGTAACTAATGACTGGGTTCCAGATGCCATCTAGTGGCAAGTTGAATATATGACAGAAAGGGGAAAGGTCAAAAGAAAAGGCGAGTGGCTCAAGGATTACTCACAATAGAAGCCCTGGCAATTAGACATAACGTTATGGCCAGCTGATCCGGAATTTGCGATGGGGTCTCTAAACCAGCATAAAGGGTGGGCAGATGGAAAGAACGGAGGTCTGTCCACTGTCAGCTGTCAAGTTGGCATCGATGATACCCTCTTCAGGGAAATTACAGAAACAATAAATCTTAAACAATGACACTAGTCAACAGCAAATTCTAATGAGAGTTGATTTCATTATTTTGTTTTTAAGTACCAATCAAAGCTTGCATTTTACCATGCATTTAAATTAAGAGATGGGAAGTTTCAGGAAAAAAAATGCTGAACCTAAACCTTAATTATAGAATAGAATAGAATAGAATAGAATAGAAATCCCTTTATTGTCATTGTACTCAAGTGTGCAACGAGATTAGAGGGCTCCCCTCTCCAGTGCAATACAACAATAATACAGACAAATATATAAATTAGATAAATAAAGAAGACAGTGCAATGGAATTCAGTACTGAATAGGGCATATAGAAACACATCACAATGCTGTTTTGCGAGGTTAGGGTGGTCTCGTGTGTGTGTGAGAGTTCAGTATGGAGATGGCTCTCGGAAAGAAACTGTTTCTCAGTCTATTGGTCCTTGATTTGATGCATCTGTAGCGCCTGCCAGAGGGCAACAGGTCGAACAGGTGTGAGTTTGGGTGGGTATTGTCATTGACGATGTTGAGAGCCCTTCTGAGGCACCGGGCGGTGTAGATGTCCGACAGTGGGGGGAGAGGGCAGCCAATAATCCTTTGCGCTGTTTTGACTGTCCTCTGGAGCCTCACTCTGTCCGCCTCAGTGCAGCCGCTGTACCAGGTGGAGACACAGTACGTCAGCAGGCTCTCGATGGACGAGTGGTAGAAGGCCAGCAGCAGCTTCCTGTCCAGGTTGAATTTCCTGAGGACTCTCAGGAAGTGCAGACGTTGGCGGACCTTCTTTACCACTGCTGTGGTGTTGTGACTCCAAGAAAGGTCATCGGAGATCTGTACTCCCAGGAACTTGAACGTGTGGACCCTCTCCACACACACGCCTTCGATGCAGAGGGGGGGCGGCAGCGTCTTGTTCCTCCTGAAGTCGACGACAATCTCCTTTGTTTTAGCAGAGTTAAGGTGCAGTCTGTTGTCCTTGCACCAAGTTGTCAGTCTCTTTACCTCCTCTCTGTAGGCTGTCTCGTCACCTTCCGAGATCAGACCGACCACTGTCGTGTCGTCAGCAAACTTGACGATGGTGTTGTTGCCGTGGGCCGGGCTGCAGTCGTAGGTGTAGAGGGCGTACAGGAGAGGGCTCAGCACGCATCCTTGGGGGGAACCGGTGCTCAGCATGAGGGTGGAGGACGTGTAGGGGCCGAGCAACACAGTCTGGGGTCTGTTGGTCAGAAAGTCCTTAATCCAGATGCGTGTGAGGGCAGGGAGGCCGAGAGTGTCCAGTTTGGCGACGAGGATGTCTGGGATTATATTATTATTATTATTCTTATTGTGATTATGATACCTAAAAAAATGAAAAGGAGGGGCAGAATTGGTGTTAAAAAAATCTATAAAGGTTAGCTTGCATCTCTGATTTAAAAAAAAAAAATAATAAAAAAATAAAAATAAAAAAATTGTTGACCAGTGTAATGGTCCAAAATACAGCACAAAGCAGGAGTAGGACCGTACAGGCAGGTGGTCGGTATGTGGTTACAGATTCATTCCATTGTCCATGCATCATGGGGTCTCCCCTTGGAAAGTCAAGATTTAAAAAGCAGAGCAGACGGGTCTCAACAAGACAGAGTCAGCACTAACAGTAAACATGGTCTTAAGGAAACTATGCGCATAGTCGGCCTCCAGAACCAAAATTAGAACTGGAGCGTAGCCTTGTAGCTCAAAGCTCTGCTTCGCATGCTACTTTTAGCCAGTCAAAAGTAAACAAGGAGTTGTTGCCATGGTTTAAGTCTGCTGGGACAGCGCCCATAGGAGTGGGCGAACAGAGAAGGGCAGGAGGGGGATGTCGTCATGCAACCTCTTAGTCTGACCAGAGAAAAAGGCTTCTTCCTCGGGAGATCAGATTTTCTCAGGCTTGATTTTTAGAATGGTGCGACATGACCATTACAAACTATTCAACATGCCACACCAATTTGCACGAATTGAAAAGTAGTGCTGAAAAGTCATTATATTAATTACATTATTATTACATCTTGGTATTCTTGCGCAATACAGCCCCAGGATAGCCCACCTGATTTTATAGCACACTTCCACACTTGAAAATACATCCTTAGAAGTACTTAACAAGATACACAAACACCTTTTGGGAAAATGTAGTTAACACATGCTTTAATTGTTTTAGTTTAGTCTCAAAATTTGGAAAGATTGATGACCCAGACTGGAGTAAACCCGCCCCAGGGGGGCAGTTGAGATTATTTGTGTTCACTTTGGGGTGAGCTATGAAACTCTGTACAGATGTTCATGGTTCCCGGAGGAGAACTCTTAGTGACTGATTTGCTACAATGTCACCATGAAGCATTACTTTCTGTTCGTGTCGAAATACCAACTTACTGTAACTAATGGAATATTGTTGCTTCTGCTTTAGGCATACACCATCCTTCCTATTTGTTGAATCGTCAAATATCGTTCATGTTCTTTGGGTTAGTGCACTCGCTTGTTGAAGGGCTCATTGACTTTGAACTAAAGTTATTCTTGTAACACAGTCAAATGTTTGTAGTTATTTGTTTAGTTCATGTTTTCTTTACCTTATTTCAGTAATTAATTGTATTCACGAGTAGGTATACGCCATGCGTTGTCTCTTGTGTAAATAATGAAAATGTCCAATTTATTTTGAACATGCCTCACCGTAATTTCCTATGATTCATTTTCTTCTTTTTTTATTGCAAAAAAATAAATAAAAAATGTTCTGCATGTTTTGCAAGGATCAATAAAAATTAAAAATGAAGAACAATTTTCACATTTAATAGACAGTATACCAATACATAGTTTGTTTATTAACTCTTTCACGACCAGCCGAATAAAAAATATGGTTCTTTGACGTCTTTAGCCGTCAATGGCAGTAAGTGAGTTAAAAAAATTGTAAAAAAGAAAAAAAACATACTTGCGTTCCAACATATTTAACGTCTAATGACAGATGTATGTAATTTAAATTTATATAATATAATTGAGTTGTTTGACATTTCATCTCCTGTTTTTGTTGCCGCAGGCCGTTCGTGGCATTTTTTAATGAACACAAAAGGGCATAAGGTTGGCTATTTGCATGCTGTCAAGTCACCTAACGTAAAGATTGTCGCTCCTCGCAAAATTCTTGTGAGAGGCTGTGCAATTAATGTTCAAATATATGCGAGTGTTTAATAACGTCACTCAGTGAAATTATTTTTGATGGCCTCTAGATGATTGGTAAAGTAAATATTCATCCCACTCATTTTATTATATTACTGATAAATGGACTGAATTGTGAAGCAGATGTTTGCCAGCAATAAAAAAAAAAAAATATTGAATAATAGTAAGTCAAAATCAGAACATTTACTCCTTGCACTGGCAGGAGTCGATGAAAAATCTCCAATTTAAGGGGCAAAATTGCGCATTTCATACAAAAGCTAACTCAATGTGCTCCACACAGTTAAAAATGCATTTAAAACTTTTCAGGTTGGTCGCTAGCGGTTTCGTAACAGTTTTTGTATCCTCTGTTTCATGACAAAATATGACATGTTTTCCTTTTTTCTCTCTTTCAGTCTTGGTTCCTCTGACAAGACCTGTGTGAAAGCCAGCAACTAGAATCTTTACAATCGGAAATAGATAATTGTCCGGCAATCAACACGGCGACTGGCCATTACATCGCATCCCACTCACAAAGGCAAAACTCAACGGAGCACCGCAGGAAAATTCAGCAGCATTTAGAGGATCTCTGGGCTCATTGAATTCAGTCAGAGGAAGGAGCCATACAGGGCAAAGATGACCAGATGGAAAAGTGACGCGATGGACAAGAGGATGAACAGTGAATGGTAAGGCAGCAAACGGCCCGCAGGCATGCCTCCTGAAAAGAAAGGAAGCAGCGCAACAATGCAGGAGGATCCTGAGGATGAGAGCGGCGTCAGCTTCTTTGCAAGGACGCAGTGGCCTCAAAAATCAACATTTAAACAAAAACCCACCGTGAATTACTCAATTATGTTTTTAAGTGAAAGCTGCATTTTCGTACTCCACCCAAAAACCTGTCAAATTGACCAAGGTGTCTCTCTCGGTATGACCAGTGACTCGAGAGAAAAAAAAAAAACTTCCGCCCTCCTACTAACTAAAGAGACGCTCTGCCAAAACATAGCTTGAAGGCATCGCACCTACAGGCTGAATCAATTAACATGAATCCTATCGATGTGCACTATTTAGCGACAAGGCACGAAGGTCAACCCGACTGGCCTATTCCGAGTTTTATTGTCGAGAAAGAAAACAAGGCACAAGAAGCCGACACATTGTTACTCTGTGTTTGTCACATCTGCCCACACGCGTTGCAAACAGGAAGTCCAATCAGAAAAAAAAAGTGTGCCATGAACACAGTATTTGTATCCATTTAAAAAAAACAAAAAAAAACGACATTGTGTAGTATTTCTAGGAGGTGTGATGTGTAGTTACAAAAGCGAGCCCAGTGAACTGTCACTACCTAATCGATTAGCAATCCAAACCAACACTGAAAAAAAAAAAAAAAAAATCAGTGCACCAATCTTAGATAGCAGCTATTGGTTCCCCTCCCTTTGCCCTCTTGTAAAGTAGGTGATTGCTTTTGGTATCTCATGCATGTTCTTTTTATTTGAATTCCTTTTGGATTTGTACAATTTTGTAATTGTTTTGTATTTGAATGACAGCACCTTATAAAGAAACACAGTCAGACATCTAGCAAGGTGGGTAAAACCAAGCCCATGGTCAGGTTTGGAAAACAATAGAAACCTTTTGGGAGACTTTTGATTTCTTTCCATGAGTTCTATATAAAAACAAAAAAAAAATTTAAAAAAACATTGAGGCCATTAATGTCACTATGGTAAACATGAAACGACAGCCCATTTAGCTTAGCAGAATTTGGGAGTACCTGTGTAGCTCTAGCCTACGCTAATCTCATTTATGGAATGCATTCAAACGTGAAGTGTGAAGATGGCAAACGGCCATGTTACCGGCAGGGGAACGCAACACATTAAACTGAATTGTTTTTACTTTGAGAGTGTCAGAGGCACAGACGCGGATTTTGTCAACATCCGAACGAGCCGGGCTAGATGTCGCGTTCCAAATTCGTCGGGCACTTTTATATGCACCATAAGAACATTTTCTCTATTTATTCCCCCAAAAAGAAGTAAATTAGCCTCCGCTGATATAGTTAATAAAACAGCACAGGGTTCATACAAAAATGTCAACTTTTTTTTATTGTTCTGGCTTTAAGATTAGCAATATGCTGAAATACCATTGAAAAACGTTATTTCGATTAAAAAAGTGACCATGACTCATGGTTTATGACCAAACTGGGGGCGGGGTTAATCCATTATGCTCCTCCCCTATTTCTAAAATTAACATTAGTTTACCAATTTCAGTTTTTTCTTTTTTTTGCAATTAGATTTACAGAAATATGCCAAAACATTAACATATTTGATTTTTTTTTTTTTTTTTTAAATCCCCCCAAAAAGGCGTATGAACCCTCCGAACGTAATTGGCGGCAACTGTACAAGTTCCAACTCAAAGATTGTGACAATCAAAGCAAAACATATCTGGAACTTGTTTGCTGAGGGAAACAAAAGTGGCACCAAAACCTCCGTTTCTATTATTTGGACCATGTTTGGCTGCTGCTGGTGGTGACGCGTGTTGGAGGAAGAGAAATTGAAAAGAAGGGAAAGGTTGCTGAAACTGGGAATGTTGCTCTTTTTCTGTCTCCCGAAAACGTTTACCCTGTTGTTTACACTCCCAGACGGGCCGCTGCTCCAAGAGCGGAGGGAACCACACTGCGGAGCAAAATGAATATGTGACATATCGTTCTGTTTTCAGTCGCAATGTGCCCGCTTTTTTTCAAGCTGATTTAAAAAAAAATAAATAAAATTAAAAAAAAAAAAAATGGGATGCGCAAGGATTAGTCTTTAGTTTTAAGGAGGTGGCTCGAGTAATGTCGGCCCCAGGATATTGTGAATTGATGAGCCCTTATTGATCAAAAATGCACTAAAGCAATCACGCCAGCCAAAACTTTTCTATCACCAATTAAAAAGCAGTGTTCACATGCGTCTTAAATGCTAACACACACACACACACACACACACCCTGCCCAACTGAACTCTAAGAGGGAAGTCTTAAATGTCGACAATCTGACGAGGCCTTTATGCTTGTAATCCTTTTCTATGGTCATGATATTCCCAGCGGTTCACTTAGTCTCCGATGGACGTCCGAAAAGTTCCACTGAAAGCACTCACCCGACCTCACAAAATAACTGGACTGCCTGGCCATGTTCCTCACTGCAGGGAAGCTAGATAGTTGGCCAACCATCTCATATAGAGCGAGTTCTGATGACTTCACGGTGGCTTCTGTCATTTCTTTTCTAATCTAAAGGAAGTGCCTCTGTATTCCCATTATGCAATTTGTCAAACATGAATTCAGGTTCTTTTTTCATATATAAGCTATAGTGAATGGTGAAAAAAAAACATTTATGGCAGGAGAGGGGAGAGAACAGTTCACTAGATAATCGCAAGCATCTTTATATATAATACACATATATATATTTATAGATATATACTTTTGTTTTTATTTGCAATATAAGCTCAGTGGCAGTCTAGTTATTTTTTGAAGCATGGCAGTCATAGGTTGCATCTCAGTTACGGCTGATTGGAGCTAAGTAGCAGCCTCTCAATTGCACAAAAGAATGGCAGGTTAGACGAGAAAAATCGATGGCAAACACAATAATCAAAAGAAAAAAAATAACAAACAATCAGATGATGTAAGATGAGTGACAAAGAAACAGGAAAAAAAAATGATCAGCTTATGTTTAGTTGTTTTTGTGCTTGTTTTGATGGGAAGCATTGTTGTTGAAACTCAATGATGTGTGTTGATTGAGCCATGTGCAATGCCTTGGTAGAGGATTTGTGTGTTTGTTTGCGATTGTTTGAGGGTGTTGCAAGAAAAAGGGGGGGGGGGATCTCTCTTTTGTTTCTGTTTCTCAGTTGTTATTTGTGTTTCAAGTCCATATGCTCTGGGACTCTAAATATCAGAGTGGAGAAAAAAATCCAACTCTTTGTAAGTAAGGGGGGGGAAATGTTTTTATAATCTTTTTTTGTGTTCTCTTTTTTTTTTTTTTTTTCGAAAAACTTCATTTCTAATCATTTGTTTTCCACGTGGGAGGACTGAAGGAACAATTTTGAAACTCTGAAATATGAAATATTACCGTGAAAACCGGTGCTTTCTCGCAAAGAGTATTATAGCCATACCGAAAAGAAAAACAATTACTACAAATATAAAAAATTAAATTTTCCTAGTATATGTTTGTATTAAGAGTATTTCCACTTTTATGACCTAAACACTTACGACAATTTACAGCTTTGTGCTGAGGATTTCAGAAAAAATTAGTTTAATTCTTAGCGTTACAAGTTAGTTCCATACGGTTACATTTTAATGAAATATTATAAGAAAAGTGCAGTTTCCTACTCATAAGAGAATTAAAAAAAAAAAAATGATAATTTAGTTTCTTTTCAGTGTGGCCCTAATACTCCTTTGTGTTTTCTAGACTAAAGTACCATAAATCTACGATAAGCCTACATAAATAATACTACACACAATTACAAAATGATCATAAAAACAAATTTTAGGATGAACATGCATTATTCTATTTGTCTTTTTGTATTTACGGGTGGGCATTGTTTGGAGGGGGGAAAAAAAAAAAGTTGTAACAAAAGGCATTTGTCCCCTCTTGGACTTTTGACACCATATGGATTGTATCATCTCATTTCCAATATGGGACAAAGACAAGCTCTTCCCCATTTGGGAGATGAACAAAAAGACCACGAATGATGATTTGTTTCCTTGTCTGGCAAGAGTTTTGTTTTATTTAGTGTACAAAATTATGTCGGAAATTTGCATTTGCTCCGAGTGGTGCTGTCACCCATTCAAGTGAACCCCGCCCCTCCCCCTCCCCTCATCACCCACTTGTAAATGACTATAAATATTTGTTTGGTGAAGTAGTGTTCTAGACTCAGAGCATCTTAAAGGTTGTCCCGAAAAAAAAGTGCCTTTTGTTCACAGATTCCATCTTGTATACTCCTGAGGTCCCATCTCAAAAGGAAAAAAAAAAAAAAAAAAGTCCCCTCCTTCATCCTTCTATATCCACTTGTTTCTCTTCCTCTCCTTTTTAAAGCAGTATACATTGTACTAAAGGCAATTGGTGTGATTTAGTTCCCGTTTTTATTGTTGAATTATTAAAAAAAAAAAAAAAAAAAAGACAGAAAAATGCTGAAAAACAGACCAAAAAAAAAAAAAAAATAGCTTCTCTTTCCTCTGTATCTTGTCTTCTGTCTATCTTGGACACTGGAGTAGTCTGTAGCTGCCCCTCATCCTTTTTTCCTTTTTTCCCTTTTCTCCAAATGGTGGGGTTTAAAAAAAAAAAGAAATTTATTTTTATTTGATTTTTTGTCTGAGCAGAATGCAGTTAGCTCACATGTTATTCTTATCTGTATGCTTCACATTGTATTACCATACCCATCTTCTTCAGCTTCTCCATTCAACCGCTAATGTAAGTGAACAAGTTACACCAGTGGGCTCTGGGCTGGGTTGAGGATGGAGGGGGGGCTGTCATGGGTCAGGGGGGGGGGTTAGAAAGGCAAAGAAGCAATCACATTTGGGTTTAAATGAGGTGAAATGTGCTGTAGAACTGCTATTAAGGCAGATTAATCTGTGTTTGTGTATTTTTGTTTTATGATCACATTTGGACTTAATGATTTGTTTTCTCCCCATTGCAGCTGCATTTCCTTGGCAGCACTAAAGCGCTGCAGTCAGTTTTGCACCTTTCAAGTGGTTGAATGAAACCCACTTTAAAACAAAAACTATATTTTTTTTTAATCGCACCTTATAAGCAAACCGGTTCCATGATGTTGAGGCTGAAAGGCTCATTTTAAGCACAATCAAAAGAGGGGGGGGGGGGGAATGTTACACACTGCCTCACAATATGGAGTCTCTAAATTAGCAGTGTGTTGCAAATGTAGAGACCAAAGTAGTTTGTACGGACTTTGGCAAGCATTAGAAAAAGCACCTTGAAAATGTACCAGCAGCAGCAGTATTATCAAGCACCACAGACGAGAAGCCATATTGGAGAGGGACAGGTTGCACAGGTCAGTGGCATTGAGGTAGGGGGCGCATAAAGACACCCACCACCACCTAAACCACAGAGTGCTTCTTCTCCTCCTCTACCCCTCAAAGCAGTATTCCATCCTCAGACACACATCCAAGAGCCCCTGGTGAAATGCATGTGTTAAAATTTCTTTTCCATAATAATAAAAAAAAAAAACAGTTTGAAAAGAGCAACACTTGATTGAATAAAAGGATGTTCTTAACTGTAGCTGGTGTTTGTGTTTGATTTTAGAGGTGGGGTTTGTTTGCATGGTTGTTTTAGGGACGGAGCGGGTAGACAGGGAAGCCGGCCCTCGAGGACTGGAGTTGCCCTACCTGTGGCCCGAAGTGTACCCCGTCCCGCATCCAAAATCAGAAGGCACAGGTCCTATAGGAAATTCATGCAGTGTTTATATATATTTAACAAATATATTGGCTAAGTGTTTGCTTGTGGTAAGCGGTAATTTAGATTGCTTGGACGTGGTAGTGGTGGTCACAGACATGTTAATACATGGGAACAGTTTTAAGTAGTAGAAAAATGTCTTCGCTAATAAAGGTATGAAAGATTAGCTCAATAATAGATAAATGAGAGCTCAGTTTTTCTTTAAAGCTTCCGTTCAACGCTATAGAACGTTTTCTTTTATTGGATTATAACAGTCTAAGGTTTCCATTTTAGTTAATAGGCTGTTGTGCTGCCCTCCGGTGGCAAAAAGAAAATCGAGTCGAAGTCGTCAAAGGACAGCAAATTCAAACATTATCTGTTCTCAGAAGCGAACACGGTTCACTATTACTTAACTGTTTATATTTTGATAAACGGGCAGATAACTATAGTCATTTGGCTATTTAGAATCCCACTGTATGGACAGACACTCCATACTCCAGAGAACCAACCATTTGTCAATTCATTACAAATAGTTTTCCAAATGTCCCAGACATGGCAAGTGGACTTTATTCTAATGATTACACCAAATAATGCACACAGACACAAATGCCTGAAAGACTGCTGATATTTAATGTAGCACAGCATAGTCCAAGGTCATGTTGATGCTGCAAAGACAGTCAAGCACAAACTGCCCTCACATGTACAGAATCACACAGCGAAAATTTGCTCTTCTTATCTGATACAATTTGGTAAACATTAAGAAACAAATGCAAGCGCCACGCTTCCCCATTCCACAATCTGGCGCGACATTTGACGGTAATTCCAGCCAGACGGGACAGTATGACGACACGACCGTGAACCGTACTCTTAGTAGTTGATCCTCAACACCCTAACCCTAACCCTAACCCTAGTCCAAATTAAAGTTTACATCATTCCAAACTGAGAAAACTTGATATTAATCAAATCCTATTTGAATATCTCATATTGTTTGAGAAGAGAACTTACTTACCAAATATAACATGGAAATTAAGATATAAGTAAATTATTAGTAAAGCATATTTGGGACTGAATAAATGTTTAAAGCTAATACAATTAACTGGTCCTAACATTACTGTTGCATGACACAGGACTTATTGGGTCTTCGTCACTAATTGGTTTAGCTAATGTGTAATAATTTATGATGAAATGTCTACCCCTGGCAAACTAATAGACGGTCTCTTTGTTAACTACTGGGGGACATGTTTCTACGCAACTATTAATCATTTAAAATGTTAAATTAAGATGCAGCCTCGTGTTTTTTTGGGTCATGTTTTAAACGTTAGCTAGTTTCCAATTACATTTTGTAAATTGCCGAGGTTTTGGATTGAGGCGTGCACTAGAAGCGACCGGCATAGCTAGCACGAGTTACATTGGTGTGCAGGGATTGTGATTGGCTTGCTGTCTTTCTGGTCGGCATGGACAAACAAAAGATGACATACGAGTGAAGACCAAACATTGTCAGTTGATTCCGTGTCCCCAAAAACCACAGCAAGACCAGTTTGTGTTGAAATGCTGGACACAAATGTGGTGCTCACAATGCTGACCATGTTGTCGAAGGGACGAATGTGCTCAGCTTACAGCATTAACAAACTTAGGCAATGCAAACTGATTATGTCAGCGTATTTTTATGACATCTGCACAGGCACGCAGACGCGTGAACATACACACACGCACGCACACACACGCGGACAAGCACTCGCACACCCCCCCCTCCCCCCTTTTAAGTATTCACAAAGCGCATCAAAAATCTAATTGTGGATGTCCCCGAAACAAAGCCCACACATTCCATTGGAATTCACGTGGATTTGTCCACTCTCTTTCACACGACCTTCCATGAGCTAATGTATCATTTAAGTCTGACCTTCCTGCACAAAACCTCCATTTTGTTTAGTCATAACCTGACGCCGTCCCATCCCACCCCACTCCCTTCAGGCTCTCCCCCCCCTCCTGTTGAGTGGAGCTGAGGTTGGTGGCTGTACAGTAAATTGGGGGTGCAGTCTTTGAAGAGGGGAGGGGTGGGAGGGGAGGGGCAGGAAGGAGCCGTCTCAGCTCTTCAGTCGTCTTCCAGGCCCTGATTGAGGAGAAAGTTGGCGGCCAGGTTCTCGTTCTTCTCGCAGGCAAAGTAGGCCTGGATGACGAGCGCCTCAGGGAAGCCCAGTGCTTTTAGCTGCCAGGTGTCAAGAAAGACGCCTTTAGGAAAACCTTCCATGTTTATGCAGAGGTGGGCAAAGGAGAGGGCTCTATAAACTTAGTTGGCCGCGAGTTCACTCCTTTTTTTTTTTAAACATTCGAAATGTAGCTTTTTCCTTCAAACGAAAATCTAATTTGTCAAAGAAACGCACTTCCACAGGTTTCTTCCGCACACCAGCGCCACTGGTGTTTTCATTTGACAAAAATGCACCTTTGTCAATTATTAGTCCATCAGTTTTTTGACATTCGTCATTAAAACGGGTGTCCGTCATCGACGGATTGACAGACCATCCGTCAGTATTGACGGAATACCCACCTCTGCATTTCTGAACGTGCAACATCACGAACGGATACTCACCCTTTCAATGGCTTCCTTCTCCTGAGGTGTGACTTGGATATAGTTGACGGGCGCACCCTCCTCACCCGCCGCCCCTATCTCACCGACTTCTGGCGCCTCACCGCCCTCGCCCACCGGCTCGTTCAACATCTGGATGAACAGCTCTTGGTGCTGACTGATTTGCTGCAGGGAGGACAAAGGACACAAAGGACAGGTCAAGGAGACGTCATCTCTGCAACTGTGTATGATCTCTCTCTTCCTTTCTTTGGAGCAAAATAAAACAAAAAAAAGAAAATCCGACCTCTAAATCAAGTGCATTTATTCAAAACAAAAAAAAACATTTGGGACAAAATTCACAAGTGAATTAAAAAAAAAAAAAGTGCAAACGACACTCCTGCTCTCTCATGTTATTCACAAGCTAATGCCAATGTACGTCAAATGAACTTTTCATTCTTGTCAAACTGGATATTTAATACACAACAGCAGCACCAAGACATACTAACATGATGTTGCCTCACTTAAAAATAGAATCAAGAAGGATTCTGTAGTCGCTGACACCATTGCTGGGATTCTGTGATAACAGTGCAACATCAGCTAAAACTCATGTGCTTGGTGACGATGACGTAGCGCGACGCAGTGGGTGAGTGACAAAATGAATTAACAATGAAATGATGTCAACACTTTTAAATATCTTTTTTTTTGTAATTGATCATTTGTTTCATACATCAGTTCTTCTGTTTCGTGACCAATGCTCGCGAGTCAATTTCATCATATCCGTTTTTTGCATTAAATATGATCGAAATGCCATTTAAGCTGTTCCTGGCCCAATAATAAAAGACATTTCTTTGGAAACGTGCATTGTACAGTCAGATATAAATACAAAAACATCATAAAAAGTTGGGACGGGACACATCTGTAAGACTCATGCAGGCATGAGTACCTGCAAGAGTTGGGGGTTCTCCCGGCCAAGCTGTTGCAGAAGAGCTGGAAGCATCGCTGGGTTCTGCTGGATAGCCTGCCTCATGTGAAGAAATTGAGGCTGAGTCCGCAGGAATGCAAGAGGGTTCTCTCCTGATGATGCACCAAAGAATGCCATTATTCTATGTTCATTACCATGTGATGCCAAAACTCATGCAATATTTTAGAACTGTACTGGAGGCCTACACGCCAGTCTTCTAAACAAAGTTGTGCAGCCTCATTCGGTGTTTTAACAGTGGAGTAATGGAACAGTCCAACACTCAAATTGTCTGTCTAAAAAAAGGACTTCCGGTTCAGCATTTTAGTGCCGAACAAGCTGCATACCCTACATATGTTAAGTTGTCCCTGAGGAAAAAGTCACAAAATGAAGCCCAAGCTGCTATTCTACATGTGCTATCACTATTCCATCCATTTTCCGAACCGCTTCTCTTTAATACTTTCGGCGTGGTAAACGCAACGGGATATCCAAACTAAAGATAACCTTGCACTACCTTTAGCAGCTGACTCACAGTTAAAGGGAAATGACATATTCATTTACAAGGACGTTCTCATTTTTAAAGTTTTCCGTGACTGGAAAACTAGTTAGCTGGAGTTTGCGGCTTAGCAGGATCTTATTTGTGCACGGAATAGGAAGCTGCCATAAACGAAAAGCAAACATGGGTTTTATGTCATTCTTATTAAGGCTACCACAGTGCGATGGATTCATTAAATCCGTATCAAGGAAACTAGGTGCCTGTGGGTGGAATTACACCATGGGCGTATGCAGACTGGCAAAGGCACAATTTTCAAAATATTCTGCACTTTACAAAGGTCTAGATGAGCAGTATCATAAGTCAGATCAATCCCAAGTGTTTTCTCCAACCATCATGAAAGTATCCAAATGCTTCTTCACCTTCTGCTAGAGACGGCGCTTCTGTGGGTCCAGATGCTGGCGTGTGCGCCGGGGGATTCGTGTCCTGGATCGGGCTGCTTGGGAGACCCTGTGAATACACACACACACTTTCCTCAGTGTGGATTTAACCAAACTATTTATTTGGGGGACAATAAAAGATGGCGAAGGTAAAAAACGTGGGGTATCATAAAAAAACGCAATTAGATTGCTTTTCATATTCGTTCAGCCCTAAAGGGCATCATAGATGTAAGAAAGAAAAAAAAAAGATGAGTGCAGTTGTCGTGAGTAAGACTCACAGTGAGAAGGTACTCCACGGCTCTGTGAGGGTTGTTGAAGCTGGCCCGTAGTGCTGCCACCACTCTCTCCCTCTCGTAGCCCATAGACATGATCTCTTTAAGCATCGCTTCATACTCTGCGCCAGTCACTGAAAACAGAACACACAACATACCGCCGGTCATCATTTTCAATATTGGCGAATCTTGCTAAACCTGGATATTTTTTCTCTTGCTTCTACCATCTGTAATCAGTGAAAACACTGAACTGAATGTTCTTAAGAGAAGTAAAGTAGAGGCGTAAACTGAGGATCGGAGTTTCACTTGATGATTTTTCACAGGTGAATGTCAACAAACAACATAGAGTGGTTTTAAATAGCAGATAGACAAAGGCATGTGCATCATCTGTGAGTGGTCCAACAGGAATCCCTGTTCCTAACGGGGACCTCACAATAGAGCCAGCTTTTGTTACCGTTTAAAAATAGGAAGGACTGTAATGTCCCCGACTAATGGCAACAGCATCTGGCATATGATGTATGTGTCTGACACATAATGAACAGGTCTCAGTACTAATTTTAGAAAATGATTCCGGTGCTGTAATTTTAATCTAAAGCATACAGAAACAGACCGTGCAAGTGTAGTCATCTGAGAAGACATTGAAAAAAAACAAAAAACAACAGTTAACTTAACAAATAAGTTTTAGCTTTTCTTAGCCCAAATTTTGTTGGGTGGTGATTCTGTTAACTTGGACAAACCTTAATGCAAAATCTAAATGCATTACATCGCATTGACAAGAGAGCTTTTACCTTCTATTTTTTTTTTCTATTCTATTTTATTGACTGAGAGAAACAATAGGAGACTCGCAACTTACCAGGCTGTTCCTCTGTGTGTGCATTCAGAGGCATAAGTCCACTTAAACATTTTTAAGCATTAAATGTACATGCACAACATACAGTGATTGCTGTGGATTCATTTGAACAGCCTTTCATTGAACTGAAAATTTTATTTTTGTATTCAAGTAATGAAATTAGTTAACTCTTATGCATGTTTAATTACGCAGGTGTTCCCAACATATTATTATATTCTTGCTGCGTTGGGTACTCTCATTAACATTAGCAAATTAAGCAATAACAAAACCTTGAGTTACCCTGCAATTCCCTTGCCAACTTTTATGGAATTGAATAGGAATGACAGAGTGGTGACCTACCCAGCGCAGAAGAGGCATCCAAACCCTGGCTCCCTCCACTGGAACTATAAAACACAATAAAGAGGGAACATTGAAATATTGTGCATCTTCAATTTAATTTACATTTAAAAAAAAAAAAAAAAAAAGGGGAAACTGATGGCACGGGGCCACCGTGTAACTGTGTTGGGCCACCTAAACTTCACTGAAAGTTGCCAGACTGGGCCACCAGTGCAATCTTTTTCAAATTTGGCAGTCAAGACTCAATGTATCACAATTTCATCCACAGGTAGGCCTACATATAGTCTAATTATGCATTTCATAAAGTGTTGCTTTAAATCAGGGCCAGTGCCATGCCAATTCCTTTCAAAGCAACAGAAAGGGAGAAAAAAAAAAGTCTCGCGTGTAAAACCGAATACAAGGTCCTAGCTTTCACTATACACTTAAAAGACAGCTGAGGTCGCACCTCTATAAATACCGCAAAGCAGGGAAATTAATGGGTTGAATTTGGAGTGCTCCGTTTCACGTCAGTGCTGTTCACACAGAACAGTGACACAGGGACCAGCTGAGAAAAAGTGATGGGAAAGAGCCCATTACTATTGCAATGACATCCTGTACCTGGTTGGTTGTGGGGTTTCTGTTGCTGTAACACTTGGTTCTTCCTTGACCTCCTCAGGGGAGTTGAGAACAGCTGCAGGGGTGGATGTTGGGGCTGGGACTGGGGCTGAGGTGGGGCCTGATGCTGATGTGGAACCAGAATCCTGTGCAGGAGGTTTGGGTGCTTCTGAAGCAGGGGGTGTTGCTGCAGCAGCTGCTGTCTTAGCCTTTGTTCATGTTAAAAAAAAAATCTGTCAGATTGGGACTTCCATTTAAGTTATACATAGTAACAATTGGTACAGTACTAACTTTACGGAAAGGTATGAACTCAATTTCAGATATACCTGCCATACAAGCCATAGGAGAGCAAATACAAGAACTTTATCAAACATTCCTAAAAAAAAATATGATGTAGCTCAGTTTTGACTGACACTGTCAGGGGGGTATTAGTTTGGCTGTATGTTTATTACAGATACAGTATGCAGTAGAATAGAATTGCACTGCACACCTTGAGATTCTAGAATTCAAAAATATTTGGTGTGTAAAAATAACCATACACTGGAATGCTTCATAGAAAACGTGGCTGCTCAGAATAAAATGAGCCGGTTTAAATTTTAAATATGATACAGTTCTTGCATTAAAGCTCCTCAGATATTGCAGATATACCTGTATTAAGTCCACTGAACGGATGGTAAATGATCTCACCTTGGACACCATGACTACAACAAAATTTTTCTCATCAATTTTATAGTCCTTAATTTGAGTGTCATCTTGAAGAATTTTCCCAGCATATATCAGTTTCTGTCCAGACACTGGAAAATTATCTTTTCCACGCTCTGCTTCTATCTTCTCTTTTAAGGCCTTCACCTAATTAAAGAAGACAAAAAAAAACAGACTATATTAGCCATCGCTATCAAACACTCAGACATTGTTAAACCTTCTGATGCAATGTACAACTACGTGAGAAATGTGAGCCCTGCCAATGTCACATCAGGCCAAACTTTCCCACCAACTGTTCATTCCATTAAACATAATCAATAATGATATATCAGGGAATCAGATACAGACGTTATAGTAAGGGTGGAGACTAAAAGAAAAACCTAACACTAATGTATCATATCTCCCATCTGCATGGGAAGTAATGTGCTGTTAAAGCGCCTCCCCAAATTGCTTGCATTGGCCTGTCATACTTGATTTTAGGGCTGTGACCATGCTAACAAATTTGGCCTGCTACTTAGTAATGTTGCGATACCAGAACGGCCAACAACAATTAGCAGTGTCATTAGCGATAGCATCAATGTTGTAAACATGTACTTCGCGCAACTATTTGAGCAAAACAAACACAACAGTAGGGCCGTAAACCCCCGACGTTTTTTGACAGCACGTGCTCAAAACGCCAGCCTTCACGTTGGGCAGACTTTTGATTCCTGGCTTTTCAGCTAGCTAGTTAGCTATAGCTAACAAGTGCGGTTTCGCGTTGTGCCTACCCCGTATACCGACACCGAAACGCGCAATGTCCGCCGATACCCGTGAATCACAACTTTCGACACGTGACGATAACTTGAAACAGAAACACGCGGGGTGTTAACATGCGTTCAAATAGCCATTTGACCAGCGGGGAGTGTAGCTAAAGTTAGCAGGTTAGCTACAAGGCTACTCACCGTTTGTTCGGGATCTATCTCAATTTGAATGGTCTGCTGTTGCAGTGTTTTTAGTGTGATTTGCATGGTGGCGGTGGCCAACGTCGTTCTCGGTGTTCTTCCAACGATTAAGTATCGGCTCGATGAGCGGTTAATTTGTTGTTATAGTTGACGTTTCTAGTGGGATAACGACTAGCCGTAAAATGTGTGTATCCATGAGCACTCAGCAAATCGCCATCTTTGGTGGCAAGTTGGAGGTGCGGTCAGAAGCAGAACCCGGTCGAATGTGCGAGATCTCGTTCGGTGCTGCGCGACTTGGACGACAGCGCCACTCAGTTCTCCCTTGTTTTAGTTTAGGGATGTACAGTTTATTGAGTAAATAAACTCAAGTTCAGTTTGAAAAGACTGGGGAAAACAGATATATTTAATTTAACTTTAATTTTGTTTAAAAAGAAGAATGTGATATACAAAACCTGCTTTGGTAAATTAAAAGTGAAGGTTGCAGTCAATGAAAATGTCACTTCCTCAATTGTTAGGATAACTTATTACATATGCAGGCTTCCGCTGTATAACCAGGGGCGCCGGAAAAGGGGAAATAAGGCGAAGGATTCTAGGGGCCCATGATTGAAAGAGGACCAGATGGGCCCCTAATAAACATGACACTCAGTAATAAACGTATAATTACCCATATATGTTTAATTTACAATGCATTCGTGGCAACAGTAAGTCAGTGTATTTGTTTAAGAAACATTCGCAATGCCTCCACCTCCCCATTTACATAAAATGATTTAATCCACCCAGTGGCGCAAAAAGTATGTATACTGCATATGCGGCGCATAGGGGCTAGAGTGGGCGTCAAAGCGATGGGAGGAAAATAATTTTTGAGAGGCCATTTTATGTATTAAACATGTTTGTTCGCGGGTATGGTTTGAATTCTAGTCAGTAATACCAATAAAGGCTCGTCACTTATAGGCGCCCCTCTGCTCCGTGACTGTCACCGGAATTGACATGTCTGTGTGTTATTGTTGCAACCTTTCGTTTATCCCAGCAGGGGGCGCCACAGCGCAGTGCACGATTTGCTTGGCACATTTAAAACTGATATCTGTCCTCTCCATGATGCAACCCACCATGTTTTTGTTTTTGTTGTTTTGTTTGTTTTTTTAATCCAGATTTGGTGACCTGCAGTGGCTGATATTAGGACACTCTGCAGGGACTTGAACCCGCACCTATATACGACTTGACGAAGAAGACATGGGAGAGCATCTGAGGTGAAAGTAAGATTTTTGTTTGTTTGTTATTCATATTATTGTCTTTGTTATTTAGATGTTAGCGTTTTTGTTAATGTTAATAATTGTGCTGGCTCTGGCCATCAGTCAAAACATACTGCAAAATCTCTGACACATGAATGTTTTACAAACTTGTGCACTGATCCGTTACAAAATGCCATCTTTGGCGGGTCAACCCCAATTATTTTCATCAATTTGCTTTTCTCTACTACGTTCCTTCCAGATTTGCATTCACAAACCAGATCATGCCTCAATCTAAATCACTTTCATTTATCAATTTAGATTTTCAATGGTTGACTAGTTGTTGTTTTTTGTTTAAGTAGTCAAAACAGGGAGAGAGCATGCAGGGAAATCTGAGAAAAGGAAGACGGTGAAAAGAAAACATATTGGGATTGAAATGGGATTAAAGAAAACACAGGAAAAAAAAACAATTACTGAAGGGGGAGAAGAACACAAAGGGATTTTGTATGGTGCCCTGAATGTGTGTTCATCTGGGTTAATTCTGAAGGACAGAACTATTAAAGATTAACACAGAAACATCATATTTTATTGATTCATGCTGCATTCGTGGGCATATGGCTCCAAACAGACCTACTTAAAATGGGCAAATGCGTGCATATGTGATGGCTTTTGTCCCCACAAAAAGACTTCCTTTATCTGAAAAGCAAGTCTTGTGGGCATTGCTTTCACTTAAAAGCTAATTCTCCATCAGATAAGCCTTGCTTCACAGATACTACACTGAATAAATGCCCTCATGTTGCTGTAAATTGGAGAACATGTGACGATTTGCTGCCATTCATTTTAAATGAGATGTGTAACCAACCAAGGGAAACACATGCGCTCCTGAGACATACCATTGGGAGCAAATCATTTTTATAATTGTTGTACAAACTGAACATTTTGACATACAGTATTAACAACAACCCTAGTGTTTAATGGGCACGCAGTTACTGCTGGGAATGTTGCAACCTCAAAAGAGTGGTAACTCACATAATTAAACAATAAACGACTCGACTTTTGAATTAAAGGTCCAACTCTTAAAATATGCATTTCGTCGTTGAAGAGGTGCTAGGCACCAAACCTCATTCATGGATGGAACACCACTGAGCTGACTTATTATTTTTTACTTTTCCCCCTTGACTGCATGCGTTTAAGTCTATCTTTGTGCACGGTCAGGCATGCAACATGAATTTGCTGAAAACACTCACAGTTATGTGCTACAGTAATCACTCAGTTTTACCCTCCAAGGTCTCAAACCTCCATCATATTATTATACATATTTTAATATCCTTTAAGTAGCTCTTAATATGTCTCCACTGGAATAGTTTGCGTCATGTTTCCACACGCTAACGCTGCTAAGGTGAGGGATGTTGTTACTGAGGGCAAAATATATTTGAGTTCTGTGTGGGTGTGACACACTCTGCCAGCCATGGAAGCTCCTGCACATCCGACTTACATTGCTTGTTCCCCTTCAATAACTTCGTTCGTCCCTAACATTTCCATGATGCTTATCCTAGTGAGTCCAAAGAGGGTTAAAATATATTTTAGTCTTCAGTTCATATAAAATGCATTTTTTTTTGGATGATGGGGGTATTGGTTTCTTGCATTAAACCCCCAAATTTCTCAGAACTCCATTGCTGCATGCAATTCACTCAGTTATGCAACGTCTGTCACTTGACTGTGTTATCTGACCCTCCCAAAAAGTTTCAAAGTTGTCATTGCCGACTTGAGAATCTCTTAGATCTCGTAGTAGATAGTGGTATGTCATAGCCTACAAGTTTGGGGCTGTATCTCTATTTATACCGCCAATACCAATATACTGTTTCATCTCAAGAAGACCCTAATAAAAAAAAAAAAAATAACTCTAGGTAATATCAACCTCTCTGTTTAATATCTCATCACTAAACTCCGCAGACAAGACAGCTGGTAACACCACAAAGAAAGAGCGGGTTCGGCTTTGACTGGCAAAGATCAATTTGTATTGCAAATGAACTGTGCTTTTATAGTATAATGACGCATTGCAGATTTTACATACAATTCAAGCAAAAATGACTCACAGGTTGGCTCGTTTCCAACTGAGGCCATTGGATTGGGCGACTGGTCTGTGACCTCATTGTGAAGGTCATGATGTGATTTAGGGGGTGTTGAGTTACATAGCCAATTTGATGAGTAGTTTATGTTAAAAAAAAAAAAAGCCCATTATACTGCTGTAGTTCTTGTACAGCCTGGCCAAACAAATCACCACCTCGATTTCACTGAGCACATATGGAGGAGTTTTACGTTGGCGATGATGAATAAATTGATTATTGTGCTACTCCCAGCTACTTAACTCATTTACTGCCATTGACGGCTAAAGACGTCAAAAATCCATTTATTGTACTTGGCTGGTAGGGAATTAGTTAAGCGGGCTGTGTTGTATGCCTCCGTGAATGGAAGCCCCCTTGTAGTCAAGCATGGATGCTTTTTTTTTTTTTTTTTTTTTTTTGGGACGGACTGGTGAAAAATAAAGGTACAAGCGTTTTAGAAGAACGAGGATGGTTGGGGACGAAGGATGATTATTTTTATTTTATTAATAAGTTCGGAGGGACGATGACAAAAATACGGACAGAGGACGGACCGACAAATTGTTTTATCTTTGATAAAACATGCGGCTGAATCTACACTCACAATAATTTAATTTCAAAGCAAAGTTACATGTTGCTTCACGACGAAATATATAAACCGTGACAAGTTTTACGATTCCAAATTTGCGTTCCACTCATCCGATTCGTATGCTTAACGGATGACTCACTGCATCTGTTGGTTGCCATGGCAACGAAGAACACATGACTCCCGCAGTGACAGCACAAAAGCCATCCTTGGTAAACACGGACTCCCCCGAGAGGACGACAGAAGGTAATGACACCACGGAGCAAAGAAAACACAGAAATGACGGGAACCATGCACGCACACACACACACACACACACACACACCCCCACCAACGGAACTCTCATGGGTCCGGTGTGCTTTCGTGGTTAACAACCCCGCCGTCTACGTCCCTCCCTCCCTATGCTTTTCTCACTTCTATCTATATCTGCCCTCTCTAACCCTTGTCTCTTCATCCGGCCCACAGCATTCTCCCTTTTTCCGTCAGAACTGGGCCACACACCGTAACCTATCCATGCACACAGTCATGCAATTAGAGGCACACGAGAGAAAGCATGCTAATTAGCTCAACTAACAGGTCTCAGCTTATTCTACCTGAGTCAGGTTGAGCGCGCCGGTAACTAACGAGTGTGTCAAGATCTTATTCTGTCCTCATCTACGGAAATGAAGTTTGCCCCACAAGTGACCTGAATCTCCTGACACAGGGAGTCAAGAGAGGAGGAGAAGGCAGTAGAAAAAGGAAGGACAGATGGGCCTAAGGAGTCATTTTGGAAGGCATTTATACATACAGCTCACATGCACGGACCAGAGTTGGGCATTAATTCTCAGATAAATCAAGAATTTATTATTGGAGCTGTATATTTCCTTGTAAGGAAGAGGAATGAGGGTACATACAACCTCTGAAGCAGGGATCACAGACCATGGCTCAGTGCTTAAGTCTCAATGAACCACATCTTTTAATCCTCTCTCCATATACAGTAATGGGCTTCCACATTGTGGTACTTACACAGCCATGTTAGGCTGTAAAAATGAAAAAACGTCCTTTAGAAAGGGCTGCACATTTCTGAGCTTTTTGGTTTTTGGTATTTTGGTTTCGCTGCAGTGAGACAATAACATTTGTTTAAGTTCATTGAGATTATACATGATTCAACAAAACAAAACAATGTTGTAAGATTTTGAAATTCTGGGCCTTCAATTTGCTTTATTGATGTGAGGCACATTAAAGTCAATTATGGTAGACTCCCACATGATGTCAATGCTCACACACAATGTGACACAATATGCTGACATCTTATTTTACATCATCATTAGGAGTCTCCTTGAGAGGACCCCCCAATTCCTAACTGTGGACAAATAGGGTTCATCTCATCTTACCTAAGATTGTATTTTCTTTTTTTCATTAGGTAAACGACAGATGAGATATGTGAGTGAAAAAAAAATCAAATTTATCCTGGATCACAAGCTTGAATTTTTTAAACTGTATTAAGTACTTTAAAATAAGTTTAGCCTTTTTTATTTTTATTTTTTTGGTGACATGTAAACTTTAGGCGTATCACAGAAATTAGTGTCACTCATCCTCAGCAAAACTATTTTTCTTGTCGCCAAGAAGTTTTGAACATGTTCGACCATCCTTCGCTGTCGCAGCTTTTTGCAACGTTTCACACATGATGACGAGATGCAATTACCAACTTCTGAGATATATTTCTCCTCCCAGATGACTGCTGTTCTAATCGAGTAATGTGAATTGATTGAAGCTGGACGATTATTGATCTCGGCATGACTGACCTTACATCAATGCTGCTGCCAGCAGTGATACGGCTTGGCATGTTCTTACAATTATATCTGGCAAAATCCAAATATAGATACATAAATCTGATTTGTATTGAACTGTGGTTGTGTTAGGCCACGACAGCTAGCCTAGCCTCAGGGTGCTTGCTGGCCGACCGTAACATCTCAGGGCGTCACCATGAGGTGGGCTAAAAGAAAGGGTGGAGAGTCGTTGCCTTGACGTTGACTACCTGGTTCCCGTCCAGCGTGTCCCTGATCTTCCCTCAACATATCCGACAGGGAGGGAAATTTCCGACCGACTGTCCTTCTGTAGCCTGTGCTTTCTACTTACCTTGAATCTGTTGAAAAAACGTCTTTTGTTGATAAGTGAATCAGAGCTAACACAAACCCCAAGGTCTTTTCACTTGTCATTCTTCTCACTTACAAAATTACCTTTGGTGAGACTGAAGTTCTCCACTAAATAACGTTTAATCATACTGTCACTTCATGGCAGCTGAGATGAGAGTGAAAGCCAAATACATTTCAAGGACTAAAAAAAATGTTGCCCAAATAACTCAATGTTAGGTGCCGATTTACTGTTCCTCAGAAGGCTCAGACAGCTGTCTGGCACTGGTACAGACTTGTAAAAAAAAAACTTTGGAGATTCTTGGAAGTGCCATCTGTGTACAAAAGTGGAGCTTGGAAGTAAATAAGCAGTCGCACCTTTACTGTGATAATGAGAGCTGATGGTAATCTTGAAAGCTTGGGAATCCACTACTCTTGCGTGTGGATCAGTGTTGTAATCCCCACGAGCAAGCTCGGATTGATGCATTTGTCACATTAAGGAATCAAAACACATTTTGGTTGGAGGGAATTACAACAAAGGAGAGGTAGGTTTTTAAAAATGGCAAATAATCTTCATGAAGAACAGGGTTGACAAACTCATTTTTGGCGCGGGTCATCATTGATCGCTTTATATTATCCCATACATGACTTTTGAAAGGAGCCAGTAAAAAATGTTCGATTAATTTTAAAAGCGGGGGTCCGAATAAAAGGAAATGCATGCAAGAGCTCAGTGTAATTAAAAGTGGAGAACATTTTTGGAAATTTTTGCAACATAAACTCATATGCCTTGCCTTGGCGGGCCGCATAACATGATGTGGCAGGCCGCATTTGACCCCCTGACCTTTAGTTTGACGTGATGTAGAAAGAAAGAACTGTAAATGATTATATGTTCAGAATTCAATTGAAATTGCATTTGCATTTAGGAAAGAGTACTATTCAGAGTATTTAATTTATAATTTAAATGATTTTGCAAAATATCTTAATTTAATTGAAGTAATCATTTACTGTTGAGCCTCCTTCGTTATTGCAAGAGTAACAGTACTAACATGAATAAATGAGTGCTCGTGAATCCAAACATCTTATTTTATTTGCACTTTACTCCAGAAAAGAGAAACGTATACCAGGTGTGTCAGAAAAGTCCCAGGACCAGTCTACACTACAAACTCCAAGTTTTTCGCTTCAAAGTAATTCTTTTGGAGTGCACTTTCTCAACTCTCACTGTCACACCACGCACTCCGAGAAGAATTCGTCTTGCACCGCTGACACAACCACCTTGATGTTGGCTACGTCTTTAAAACGGGTCCCCTTGTAGATTCTTTATGAACATGAGAGAAAGGGGAAAAAAATATCACATTGAGCCACAAAGTACTTTGCTCCAGCACAGCCGTGCAGTACAACCATTGCTCAGCTCATTGTGTCAAGCATGTCATGTCATCTGGCCCTGTGGCGAAAAATTTGCAATGGCTGACGATGCTCCTCACATTGAAGAATGAGATCAACGTGACTTTGACTTTCTTCAGCCTTGGTGACATTTATGAGCAATGGATGACTCAATTGATCAGCAACGGGGTTGATAAAAGAGCAGTTGACCCGTGTGTGTGCGTGTGGGGGTGCGTGTGTGTGTGGGTGTGTGTGAGACAGAAAAACAGCAAGAGATCAGCCCTACCAGCTGTACGCATTAGCGATTACTTCCTGTGTGTGTGAATCGAAGTGTGCCACAATTTGCACGATAAATTACGGTAATCTCAATCCGGGCAGAAATTGTCCGTCTTTTGTGCGTGTGTTCGTATGTAAATGCACCAACACTCCAGAGTGACTCATGTGTTTTTGAACGTGCACATGCATGAAGGGGTGCACGGGTATGTGTGTTTGTGAGTGCAAGAGTGTAATCTGAGCGTGAATTGGAAAGTAGAGGGCCATTAACCAGCGCATTAGACCCGAGTCAAGTCAGACAACGAGGAGACGGCTGGTGTGTGTGCAGGCGGTCGGGGGATTTCAGGGGGAAAGCGACAAAGGGGGTGTGTGGATTTAGCAGCATGAGGGTGAGCAGGGATTGAGAGCATTAGTTGGCGGAGAGCAGCAAAGAGGCAAGGGGATTGAGGGGAGCTGACCCATTAAAAGCGAAGCAAGATGAACTTGAGTCAGATGTACATCAGCTCAGTTCTACACAAAGAAATATTTGACATTAGGGAGCAATATTAAAAAAATAATGAGAATTTTCTGATCTACAGAAGAAATGAGCGATAAACTGTCCCTTTCACTCATTTTAGGCTCCTTTAATTTATTTTTCTTGATGCCTACCTGTTTACATGTGAAATGTTCCGTAAAGTTTCACCAGTCTATTGTCATCGCTTTTAAAAAATTAAAAATGCAAGAATGTTTTCAATAATCCTCATTTTCACACTTACCAAGTTAAGAATCAATTTTAATGAATATTATTGAGTCATTTTGGAGCTGGCACCCACTTTCATTTTTACTGTTGCAGTACGACTCCCCTTTCTTAGCTCCGCCTCCCCACACATCTCTAAATGCAATCCACAAAAACCAGGCTGTTGGATTTTGAAAGCACACACACAAAAAAAACCCAAAAAAATCACAAACCTCTCTCAAAATCTTCTACTTTATTCAATCAGATAATGGTTCTGCAAAAAATTCAATAAAAAATTATCGTGAATTTATTGCTCGTCATCTTTACACTTGGGCTTAATCTGATGCATAATTGGAACTCCAAAGCACTCTCACAAAGAATATGTGGCTAGCTAGTTGAACAAATGTTAATACTGACATTATAATAGAAGTAACATACACACACATAAGTATTCTGAATATATGAAAAGAAACAAAAGAGTTACATTAGTCACAGAGAAGAGATTTAAAACGAGGGGCAGGTTAAGTGCATATCAAGCAAACAGCATTTACTGCTTTTCCAGTGGCCGTGTGCCAGTTTGTTCAATTCACTTGTTGGATAAGAGACTAAACATTCAAGATTGGAACTGAGAGCATTTGGGTCCATGGAAAAGCTACACATGAAGCTCGGAAGTTTTATACACTGGAAGCCACTTTGTAGTCCAGAGGGGCGGAAACGTCACGCGTTACATCAAATTGTAGGGCTAAGCTACATAAGCTCTCAGCAACTAAACTAACCAAAACATTAAGAACAAATCAGATTCTTCCTCTCGTCGTCTTCTGTTAATAAGTGTCAGTGAAGCAAATTTTTGAGATACAGGATTTTCTTTCCCCGTTTGCCTTTATTTTAGCCACACAATTTAAGAAGTATAGGGACAGATTTTCTTTTCCCATTTGCCTTTATCTTAGGCACATAATTTTAAAAATATGACCAGGATCTTTTTTGCTAAGATGTTTCTCTTTTGCATGTTTTTTTTTTTAATTATATATATTTTTATTTTTTCATTTTTTTGTAGTTGCTTGATTAGTTGGCAAAAAAACGAATTAATTAGCACATCATAGACTACTTTCAATTAAATATTTGCAATTAATTCGTTGTACAAAAGTCACCCAATTACAGAACAGCCTTTGGGGAACTCGAGAAAAAGCGATTATAATGAGAGTCATTACAGTACTGAGACGATGTGAGGTCCCCGTGTCGTCCTTGTCCTTCTCCTTCATCACACCAAGCTGTGTGTGTGTGTGTGTGTGTTCATTCGTGTGTGGGGGTGTGTGTGCGTGTGTTCTTCTCTTCTGTCGACCTGTTCAGCCTAGCTGCATGATGAAACCAAAACCCACAATTAAACACACGTGCCCGCACACACCCAGCATTGAGGTGAATGGTAATGTTCAAACCTCATGCTATATTTATTTTTGGACATTTTTGGACATTCTTCTAAGGAAATCGTGTCAAAGGCAGCAGTCGATCTGACAAGGTGTTGCATCGTGTGATTTCTTTTCAGATTGGAGATAGGAAGATTTCAACAAAGGGAATTAAAGAGGAAAGTGCTAGCATTCAACACAGGAGAACATTCTCATAAATAAATAAATAAAATAAATAAATCACCAAAAAAAAACAAAAACATATATAGTTTCTAAGTTAAAGGGGTCCGGCTGTACATGGCTGTCAAAAGAGTGTTTGTATACTGACTGTGTGTTTATGCTGTCCATTGGGACTTTCGCTAAGGAGCGGATGGAGTATTTAACCACTGGAGAGACCCAGAGCAACAATAAACACACACTCTGACCTAATGACACCACACAACAACAACATGCGTTATAATGTTAAATCGGAAAACCATGCTTTCAAAGTTGTATGAAGTCAGAACTACAGTGGGATGACAAATGTCCAAGCTGTAAACGTGTCTACTTTTGCTGTCATGGTAAACATTTGTCTTATTCCTGCTATGGGAAAAAGGCTTTGGTTGTTTGGTCACTATTCCAGGCAGTGAATTTAGTCGCGTGGGATATTTTGTTTGTTCTGGGATGCGCGAATATGTTATTTCCTGAAATTAACGCTCTGCGCATGCCATCTTCAGTGATGGACATATGCGGAACTCAAGAAAGACTGGACTGGACTTTTAAAATGTTTTTTCTTGGACAGAACATTTTGTGTGAAGATGAATCTATTGGCAAGAAGCAATATTTTTTTTTTTTTAAACTTCCCCGCAAACTAATATAAAGTTACAAAAGCAATGGAGGGCCACAATATTTATTTATTTATTTATGTATATATTTATTTTAGTTTACTTCATGCACTGTACTTGTGTAATAATAATTAAAAAAAATAATAATAGTTCATAAATATGTAATTCTTCCTCAAGATCTGATGACTTCCATTTTTACAAATCATTTAAACTGCCACAATAATTACAAATTATTTCTGTGAGCCATTGATACAAATAATGACCATTTAAGGCATCATGTCAGCCACCAAATTAAAGAATCCGTTTATATCCGAGTAGAAAAAGTTAGTTTCAGATAGTGACGTGAGCAGCGTGTCCTTCTGAATGTAGTTCTTCAATGTAAATAAAAGCAAGTGGATCTTTCAGTTTGCCTGACAGCGTGAAGGCTAAATAGAGTGTATTAGCTCACCAAACATGAGTAAATGAAAGCATGTCTAGATGTTAATCGCCCAAAAACAGAATGAAACATTGTGCCTCGCGGCTGCATAAGTAGGTTGTCGTATATAGAGACATCTAGTAGGAATATTGATCACGTTCGAGTAACGATAATGCATTTACGTGGCAAGAATGAACTTGCGGTGAAAAGTGTGGCAGTCAGGCAAAAAGTGTGTGTCAGTGTGTGTTTGTGTGGTCTTGTCAGGTTGTGTGTGCTTGGGGCTGTTTTACATTCATGGTGAGAGGTTGTGAGGCCGAGTCCTGGGGTCAGGGGTTATATCTGTAGGTGTGTGTAGCGGGTCAAGTTGGAAGGGAACAATAAGATGGCTGCGTTCTCCTACAGAAGGATGCACTTTCCCTTCTCCACCCACGGGTTGTTCTTCATTAGCTCAGGGTTCAGAAAGGGATCCTCCGGGACGCCGTCTTCTATCCACTTCACCAAACTTTAGAGAGAGACAGAAACATGTTTTAAATTCCAAAGCAACTTTATGACCACAATAAATCTTTGATGGACTTTCCATCCTTTCCATTTATGGTAACAAAGCGAGGGATGCCACACAACTACAGCAGTCAATTTTCTCAGCAACCAGCTTTTGTTTTTATTTTGTTTGTTTTTCGAACAATTCCATTGAAGTTGGAATGTTGTGTGAAACGTGAATAAAAAGGTCAAATGATTTGCAAATCCTTTTTAACTAATAATAAATTGAATACCCTACAAAGTTAGGATGCGTCCTTTTTTTATGTGAAAATTCACTCATTTTTTTAGTTTGAGGTGCGCAACAAAATCTGGGACAAGGCGAACAAAAGACTAGGAAAGTTGGAGAATCCTTAAAGGGGAAGTCCACCCAAAAAATGTTCTATGCAAGCCCACTAGTTGAAACATGACGTTCTATTTAATATTGCGTTTGAGGAATATAGAGCACAGTTAACAACCAATCATGTCATTTTCATTCAACAGAGGTAACAAAATGGCCGCCCCCCTGAGCTGGTTACATACATTGATTTTATAAAGTATATCTATATAAAGTAAATATTTATGCATTTCATAACTACATGTTTGAATCGGTTGTCTTAGATACTCAATGCCAAACTTGGTGAGAAAATGTGTCATTTAAAAAAAATTCTCTGCATGCTCACTGTGGAGATAAGAAAAGCAAAATATTATTTAAAACGCCCATGAAGGAAAAAGTAGTAGTTGTAGTAATTGTATCAATGATTCTTAAAAACTCATAATCATACCGCTGCATGAACTCCTGATAACCTGACCTTGCCAGATCATTCTTGACCTTGGATGCAGCAGCTGACATAACAGCACTTTATCTTTCCTATTACCCCGGAGAAATCAACCAATCTATGTTCCAAATTGACCTTTAAATATAAATAATTAAATGTTAAAGAGTTCAGATTTACATTTAAACTTCATTTTCCTCCGTGCCTAAGGTTAAGTGTTTAATGGTCACGTGATTTATGAGACTTGTACATGTGTTTGAATCTTATCCAAGTACGATTGCGCCTGCGATGTTGAATAGACAAAAAAAAAAAAAAACGGGCTTGCATCAGCAGTTTCAAGTCATATATCCGTTTATTACGAAAAAAAACAAGAACCACCCCTTTGTCGAATTATAGTTACGGTAAATGTCATTCCAGTTACAAAGTAGCTCTGCGTATTCTTGAGAGGATAATGCAAGGACTCTTCTCAGACAGAGACATTTATTTGATCAAGTGGGCAACAAACCCGCCGACTAATTGGAGGATGGCATCAATTACTGAGTGCCGTCCATCTATTAGAGTGTTGTTGCTTATTCTTTTTCCATTGAGGCTTCATAAAATGAACTCACTCTGTCACGGTTTTGGAGGACTTCTCTCTTTTGAAAGCCAACTGGTATTTGAGGCTTTCCACCTCCTTCTTCATCTGGGGCAGATCCATCTCATCCATGATTGCAGTCGGATTTCAAACCTGTTTATCAGTACACAGTGAACAAGAGAGTGTAAATATAGGCAGAAACAAGCACTTCAAATGCCGAGACTGCACCAAGGAGTGTATGTGATTTGCTGCCGTGTGTGTTGTTGTCTACATAACGGAGGAAGAAAAAAGAGGCTGTCAAATTTATTGAACACCGATAGCCTCGGAATGAAGTGGATAACCTACTTTACACCGTTGTAAATAATAAGCAGCACCAAAGGCACTTTGGACAGGCAACAGAAATGAAATATTTTAGACATATTTACAATATTTTGGATCATTATGTAAAAAAAATAAATACTGCTGACCAATAGAAAATGTATGCAAATTTGCATCATCATTTGCTATGGTTGAATAACGTGATTATTGTATGATTTATTAAATAGCTCTAAGGAAGGACAGTAAGGAAATATGAAGAGAATAAATTTGAATAAATTAAATTAAATTAAATTAAATTAAATTAAATTAAATTAAATTAAATTAAATTAAATTAAATTAAATTAAATTAAATTAAATTAAATTATCTATCTATCTATCTATCCTGGTTATAATACCAAAACTCTGACATAAAAATAGCAGTTAAAAACCTGATAAGTGCTTTCATGTTAACATCTTGGCTCCATATGCAGAAAACTACTTACGTGAAGTGACTCAACAGGAAAGACAAGAATAGACCACACTGTGTGGATTTGTGTCTTTTTGTGAGTTTGAAGCACATTATTATACAACACATGTCTCTCGCCAGTTAAAAAAAAAAAAAAAAAAAAGACAGAGTGGGAGGGCAACAGCGAGTCCCAGCCTGAGATCCAGTTTCAGCCTCCAGAGTCCTCCATAGATGACAGGAGGATGTTTGCGTCTTTCTAGCTATATAACTCGCCATCTCTTCCATCTCCGTTTTTACTCCCTTCATCTCTTCACTTTCACCTCTGCTTGTCTGCTCAATCTCATCTGCTCACTTCTAAGATCACATCCTATTTCTTACTCTCAGAACCTTTCATTTTGTAAATGCAGAATTGCTAACAGACAATACATTGTGTAGTGGATCTCATTAGATTATCTGATAGTGTGACCATGGACTAATGAAAGTATTCTGCGCCAGTGTCTAATTATCTGCCACGTTGTTATTTGTTCCGCCTCTAATTAACTGTCTCAACCTCGTTCAAGTGTTCTCTCATTCTCAGTTTTTGTGGAGTCTTTTTCAAGGAAGAATGCAAATGTTGGATTCAAGAGAAACGTGGTGAGTAATGATGATGGAGATGAACTAAAAGCACTCATACTTGCCAATAAAATCCTTGAAAATGGAGACATCAATCGTATGAAAAACAACAGTGGCGATAAAGGGCTCCATTTTCATGGACAGCTCATGTGCGATCAGGCGTAAAAACGTCATTTCCGTGCCTGTTTCAGCATCTTTTAGCGTGCTTGGGAATTTTTCCAGACTGCTCTGCGCCATGCTGGCTGTTCCGACAGACCAATGTTGTTTTCTTTTACAGATCCCCGGAGCACCTAATTGGGTGGGTGAAAGTACAGTAAACTTTACACCCGCTGGAACCAGGTCTCCAAATTTGCCCTTGGCCAACGTTACACCATCCACCAATGGAGAGCTGCATGCCGTTCCTCATAAACATACTTTCGAATCAATTTTTGCTTCCATCATGTCAAGGACTGTGCCTCTCACGTGACGAATTTCAAGGGAATGAAAGGAGTCTCTTCGATTGGCTGCGGAGCAAGTCTGCTGTGTTCACGCCAACAACGGCGCAAACTGCCTGTTTCTGACTGTGTTTGCGTAAATTCCAATTGAAAGAAAACGCCGCCCTTACATACATTTAAACTGCGGTTTACGCTAGACTTATCTTGGGAACAAACATAGAGACTGAAATGTTCAATTCTAAGATGGTTGTGCTGGCCAGTTACATTTCAACATCTGACCTGGACCAGCTTTCCATAACAATACTCTTTATTACATTTGGCAAAAAAGTTCTATGTGGCCATGCAATCCATTTGTCTTTTAACAATATATTCTACAGTGTCGTATGGTAAGATCTTCTTTGACGTAATTCAATTTGAAAAAAACTGTTATGTGGCGTTTAGAATTGTAAATGCAACTCATCGGCACAAGTGGTTCTATGAGGACTACACAAACCGTTCAGGAATCGGTGTGACCTTCTCAGCATTCTGGATGAAGGTACTCATATTTTACATATTTGAGCTCACTCACAAGCACAAGGCAAATTGATATTTTGTTATATTACGCATATTTTGACTTGGTGTGTAACCAAAATGCAATCGTCTACATCTCGGCTTTATGATGATAAATATCTGAACATGATTTTATAATCTCACATGTAAACAAACATCATTGTAGATTGTGAATGTTTGGGATATGTCATTGTCTTGTCACACTGCGTATTATGAGACAAAAATAGCACAACTGCGAGTTTGACACAATTCCCATAGCAGCATTCTCACTTTCTTTACACTTTTACAGCTTCATTATCGCTGTTTTCTGCCTCCTGCTGTCCTTCACAGCTGCCTACTCACTGAAGGCTCCTTGTCTATTTTTAGTCCTTTCAAAGTGTTAAATCATTAATCCACAGAAGCATTTTTTTTTAAATCCTCTTCTTTGTTATTGCACAGATTGGAAGTTGCTACTGTTATTATCACTGGAAGTAACACGTTCCTGCTATTATCCAACACCAGTTGTATGGCCAATAAACGTGTTATTTTATTGAGATATTTTTTTTTTCTTGCTCAGCCAACTGAAGAGGTTCCCATATTGACTTAATTGTGACAATATAACACAAAAAGGTTTACATGCAGATGATGTCATTTATTATTTGGTGATTTTACATTAATTACAAGATATTTAAGTCATAAAAATTAGAAGTTGATAAATTTGATTAATCGCAATTAATTCTTTTTTTTTTTTTTGCGATGAATTAGTTACATTTTTTATCGCTTGCGAGCACTGGGAAAAAATGTTTTCGGTTCACAAATAAAATCTCAGATCAAAGTTTGTGAGCTGAGGTTCCCGGATCAGCACGTTAAGTCCTATACGTCTCAGGCTATGTAAATATATCGTGGGGGGGGGGGTGGCAAGGGGAATGTAGGATGGAAATTGTATTGAGGTTATGTAGGTCACATAGTGATTTGGGTTAAAAGCATCCAGAGATTAACCTCTACCCTCTTTCTATTCTACTGTCTTCCCAGCCACAACACACAATTAGACTGTACACATGCACGTGCGTGTGCAAAGCTGTCTTTGAGTACTTAATGTGTCAAAACACACTGACTTTAAAGGGGAAGTCAACATAGGAATTTCCTAACAAGAATATGTTACATCTCAGGGGGCTGCCATTTTGCCACTTGCTGTAAACTTAAAATTACGCTTGCTCAGGGCTCAGATAACGACCAATCATGGCTCAGCTTTAGAATAGAGGCGCCGCCCCCCCCCTCAAGGTGGCTAAAGTTGGGTGCATTTTGTTGCTCATATCCCACAAACACAATATTAATTGGAATGTTGTGTTTGGACTAGTGAAGGCACATAGAACAGATTATTTCGGAAAAGAAATTTGGGGTTGACGTCCTCTTTAATGGTGTTGGAAAAGAAAGGGGACTAAGTGCTAAATCAGTGAACCAGTGGTGAGTGTGATGGGAGCAGGTGAGAATGAATCAAATTGTTAAAGGGGAAACAGGAAAATAAAGCAGAGGAGAGTGACTAAAAGGAAAGAAACAGAGTGAAAAAAACTCGTCTTGCCTCTACAGCTACTGCGTTGTAAATAGAGACTAAAAATAGAACGGAACAAGCAGAGCTCCTCAGACCAGCTGAGAGTGGAGATTGAGAATAAAGAGGCTCCTTGCTGTTAAACTGACTTAAATGTTACTGATACTGCTGCAAAATAATCACAACTTGCTGCTGCCGTGGCACAACTTGTCACCAGTGTTGTTACTGCCCGTGTGGAAAAAAGATCCAGTCGATAGAGGCTGATCAATAAGCTTCATGGAATGTGAGCAAATTAGTGTTGCCTCCCTCCCTCATGGGTTGAAAAAAAATGAGAAACTATGGAGTTGCTTTGCTGTTTGCATATAATACAAGCTGTTGGGAGTATGCCTTTGTTTTTCCCACCCACCTGTTAAAAAAAAAGGGATTTTCTAAACCATTTCCACAAAATTGGAAGCACTGGTCATAGAGATAAACAGATCCAAAATGTCTTCATATTGTTAAAAAAATTAGACCAACTAAAGAAGCCCAAACTCAGATTGACGAGAAATTGGGTACATGGGGTTTATAAATTGTGTTTATAAGTGGGTTGTTCATAGCATTGCCGTGTCTTTGTAAATCAGTAAATAACAGTCTGTCACTATTTGACTAGTTAAAGTCACAACCAGTTTATTTGTAGTCACATGCTCCTAATTGTTTTATAATAGTTTATTAGGACTGAGAAAAGCTGAACTACTACTGATAATAATAATAATAATAATAAATAAATAATAATCTATTCTCTGCACCACTTCTCTTACTCGGCACATTCGGGCTGACTTCCAGCGAAAGGCAGACTTCACCCTGGACTGGTCGCCAAGCATTCGCTTGGTACTTACTTCCATATTTGTTTGGTGATTAATGGGGTGCAATCTGGCAAATAAGTAGGCTCTATTCTAGGCTATATTTCTTCACCGATCAATGCTAGCGACGTGTAGTGAGGTGAAGAGCAATTAAATGATCTTCCACTCAAGAGCAATCAACTCCACTTTTGGAGTTGATTTTCTGTCCTTCTGCTGCATTTGGGTATATTGGCATGAACTCTTAACACAAGGTTCAGTGAGGACCAAAAAAAGAGTTGGAGGGGCGGGAAGTGCAGAAAGATGAAAGTTTTATGTAACACACACATGCACTGCAGGGGGAGGTAAAAGTGGTCACATATCTTCAGCCTAGTCACTTGTCCTTGATTCACCCCTGCTTGAATAACCAAGGGTGGCTATGATTCCTCCCGAACAATGCAAGGGAGATGTTCGAAGCTAACAAGCGCAAAGTTTAAAGTGTCCAACCACTTAAAACAGCATGTTTATTATCCGTTATCTAAAATACGTCTCAACACACACAACGGTGTTTTTTCTAATTGCGTTGGAGATAAATTATCCATGAAAATCCCCATGTTAGTCACAGAGCAAAATCAGACGCATAGTTACCTCACTGATGCGCTGCTGAAGGCTGTTGCTCTTCTCAACTCGGACCGGTGCAGGTAAACGAAAGGGAGGCGACCCAGGACTCAGGACAAGGAAAAAAACTGTACCGTACTGTATTTCCCGGTTCGGAAGAAAAAATCGAGTCCAATCGTGTTTAATGTCAGATGCCCACTCGCAGGATCCCCGCAAGGAGAAAGGATAAATCCGCAGTCCCCGGCGACAAACAGACGCGGTCACGAGCCGTGTGAGGTAGTCTGGGGCGGGGGTGGAAGAGTCGCTGGGATGCCGGTATTTTTTTGTTTTGTTTTTTTTTTTAGGCTGGAGCTGCACGAGAATGAAGGAGAAGGACAGGAAGAGGACAACTTAACCAGCTGGTGTGCGGAGCGCGCTCCAATCGGCTGGATGCTTTGAACGTTGTCACAGAGAGATGGAGAGAGAGAGAGGAGAGGGGGGGGGTATAGAGGCAGAGTCACTGTCTGGAGACAAGTTGAGCAGCCTTCCATCAGTGCGCGCGTGTGCACGTGTAGTGCCACACACTTACAGTCCTGCCCTAATATGGCCACTCAAAGATCTTCTGCCCCTGGTATACAGACTTGCAACATCGACTATGATCCAGTGCAAGAGTTGTAACAAAAAGACTTGGGACCCTGCATCGGTCGGCTGTCAATTTTACAACTTATGAGCAAGACTTCGAAGCCAGTTTAAAAACTTGAACTTTTCTTTCTCGAGCATTTCATGTAGCAAGAGGGATAACAGTTGGTTCTAAAAAAAAAAAAACTGAGATGGACAACATATGCAAGAAAATTAAGGCCATCTTACTCAGTGTGTGACTTGCAATGGAAGAAGCCTAGCTAGGGAATTGAGTTATCACAGAGAAAGTCATTTATGTCAATCACTATACACTACCTAGGTTTTGTCAATTCCTCTAAAAGAACAACAGTGAGGTCAGGGGTCACTCATGTAGTCCGGTGATGTCACAAACTCATTGAAATTTAGTCCCAAGTGCCCAATCATTTCTTTGTTTATCATTAACAGATCTCTACCAATGCAAGTACTGGAAATCGTGTTTATGGCTTGCCAACTATAATGAGCCACTTTGATGTCACACTTTTTATCCTTAAGGGAAGCTGGAGAGTTGCTGTGACAGATGATGGGAAATCACTTCCTTGCAGTTTCACAAAGCTGAGTTGAAAATTGTGCAGGGACTCCCATTATTCACCACAAGTCAGTGCATGACGGGTCGCTAATGGCCATTGTTGTCACCCTTGTTTCTGTTGTCACCGAGTGTCTGAAAACGGTGAGCAGTGCTCACCAAAATTCTTATGCACATCTCCACATGTCCAACCTGTGAAAATATTTGGGATTTTATTGACATTAAATGTGAGTTCTTTTGAGGAACAGCCATTATCACTTCAAAATATATATTTTTTTTATTTTTATAGGATGAAGTGGACTTGCGATTGTGGCAATCGGTCGGAATTTGTTAGACTCAGGCAGAAAATATTCAATAAATAGCATGTGAAAAAAACAGAAGAGAAAGACACCATCGATTAGTGATGATCATGTCTTAATTCGGCAAAAAAAATTTAAAAAAGGGAAATATTTGAAGGCAAATCTCTGTTTGCGTGCAGGGAGAATAATATCCAAAACATGGAGACAGACACTCACACAGATGGGGCAGCAGTGTTGATGGGAGTGGCATCAGCGTTGAGATTTGTCCTACTCAGCAGTGATCATTAATTCATGATGCACAGCTTAATGGATGTAGGTATTAGAAACCTCAGCTATAAATTACTCAAGTTACAAACTAACAAAAAAGCAACGTCAGTGTTGATGTTGTCGTGCACTACACAAATTGATTGTGTGTGTGTGGAAAATAGAACAATCAATTCAAGTACATGACAACATCGCTCACTAGCCATCTGTGAATGATGTACTGACAGAAGAAAAACAGCACCTTGATGCAAATATCAAAACATTGAAATCCATTGTTTTTTTTTGTTTTTTTTTTCTTTCTAATGGTCGCCCATTGTTTCCGATCCCCTCTGGGCCCCCTTAACATCAGCCCACTTCTCCATTGTGTGTCTCTAATCCTGTGTGTCTCCTTGTGGTGGAGTGGCATGTGGCTCAGCTGCACTTTAGCTCCTAATGGACCCAGTTATGGCGGAGCGCTGCCACCCTGTTGTCTAAATTCAGGTCAAGTGTGTGCACATATGTGTGTGCATGCATGCGTTTGTTTGGCTTTGCGACACCCATGTGGACTTACTGCATATGGTGGACACAGATAAAATGAGTAGAACTGGGCAAACTTATTATTTCAAGTTCATTAATCTTATACCATTTCGAGAATGTATATTTTTGTACGAATCATATTAGAACTCTTAATCCGGATTCGCTAAACACGATGTCGATGAGCGAGTTCCAAATTGATTTGCATATTTTGCACTTTTCCAGAAAAACACGTCATAGTCCAACAAATGAAAAATCCGATATGATCAAAATGGTAAATGGAGTACACTTGTAAATTATAGCGCTTTAGCAAAACCATATGGCAGCTACTCAAAGCATTTTACAAGGCTTCACATTTTTGGATTAGAAAATTTATTGAACTATAAACGACAGTGGCAGCAGAATGAACGGCCCTTTTAACTCCTAAAACTTCTTCAAGTTTTTCTTTTTAGTTTAAAGCATTGGTTTTGCTCGCCTACATAATAACAATATATAATATAATAAATCCTCGTTTCCGCCCATCCGCGCCGTATCACTAAGCTAGTTAGCTAGCTAGTTGTGACACGGTCTCCATGGCAACCTTCACTTGTTGTCGTGAATTACATACTGAGAGAAAGGCAGGCAGCAAGCGATGGGCTCCACAAGACGCATCCGCATGCCTACGTCACTCTTGAGCTCCGTTTCAAGTGAATGTAACACGCAACAAAATTACCAGATTCATTCTGATCTCATTACAAAAATAATGATTCGATATTGGCATTTTTATGCTAACTCAAACCGCCATTTCAAATTATCACCAATGCGCATCTCTAATTAACATGAATACAAGAGTGTTGTGTAACACAAAAAGCTAAAGTTAATTCATCCATTTTCTATACCGCGTCTTCATTTGGGTCTCAGAGCCGATTAGGTGACTACGGGCCTGAAGCGGAACCACTAGTCAATTGCAAGCATGTACAGGATACCATTCACACTCCCAATCACACCTACTGGCAATTGAATTGAATGTGTTGAAAAATTAAAAACTTTGGAAACATGTCTTTCAGTATTGTCAGTTTCTCTAAAATCACAGATGGAACAGCCCCGAACGACTGATATATTTAATCGTACACAAGGTTACAAGAAATCAGAGAGAAATTCTATGATGATGTAACGTGTGCTGATATAATTTCGCAAAATCTGAACAGGCTGCCACAAGCTCTGTAAATTTACTAGGAAGGGAAAGATGGGCAAATACATCATGATAATTGCTGCACTGACAGAGTAACACCTCTTGGTGAAGGCAGTGTGATGGTGTGGGGTATCTCTATCACTGGGGAACAAAGGGCATTCTGTAGAGAGGCAATCTCAAAGTAGGGCGATATGTGATTTGGCACATTTGACATTGGCAAGACTAATAGAGTAGCTGTCTTAGTCATCAAACAAATGCTCCTTACAAATCTAGCATCACTCAAAGGGAAAGTACACCCAAAAGAAATCTTGACAAGAATATGTTTTATGCAGCCCAACTAGTCAAAAAATAAATGGCATTCTGATTAATATTGCATTTGTGGAATATGAATTAAGCACTAAAAATCCATCTTGAAGGGCGGCCATTTTGCAACTTGCTCATGACTGAAAATCAGATCACATTTGGTCAGGGCTCTTGTAACAACCAATCATGGCTCAGCTTCAGATAACAGGTGAGCCATGATTGGTCGTAACCTGAGCCCTGAGCAACTGTGATCTGATTGTCAGTTATGAGCAAGTTGCAAAATGGCCGCCCTCTGAGATGGCTAAAAGCTTCTCCCATCAGAAAAACAATTCCTAAGTAAGGTAAAAAAAGATAATGATGTGATGATGGAGGTTTTGTTCTCAATCAGCCTTTATAGACAATGGTATGGAGGCAATGTTTATGCGACTGTGTTCAGTCACTGCTTTTTGAAAAGTGTATTAATCTGTATTTACGTGGAAGTGCATCTCTCCGTTTTTTGATGTCCATGAAAGTAAACACTGTAGACAAAAGGACCTAATGTGTTTGTGTGTTGGACCTGATTGAGTGTCTTTGAGGATGTGCAGAGGGATCTTGTCAGTGCTATCCCACACAAAGAAGATAAAACTACTAATGGTCAGAGCTTCCTCTAATGGAACGCTGTGTGTGTATACACACACTGTATATGTGTGTGCATGTGTGAGTGTGATTGTGTGCATGCGCATGCATCAATAAAGCTGCTGCATTCAATACATCTCTTATTCATGGATGCATTACAGCATTCAGCCTTCACTGGTCTGCTTTTCTTTTTACGGCTGCCTCGCTCCGTCTGGACATGCAAAAATCTCCTCACACACACACCTACTCTTTCTTCAAGCTGCAGAGCCGCTCAAAAGAACCGATAGAAGTCACTGCTGTCATCGTTCCCTTGATACAACACGTTGAAACACTGCAGAGAATGTAAACGAAGACAAACATTTTCATGTGTAACATGGTTCTCTAAAAGTTTGACTTTTCGGTCTCCTGCCAAAATGTTATTTAGGGTTGAGCCATTTTTTTTTTAAGTCATAACATCCCAACACTTTAAATTGTAAAAGTACACTGCAGTGAACCATTATCCTGACAGGGTGAGAAGTGTGGTACACCACATGCATGGTCTCGTATGCAGTCACTCATAGGACACATCCATCCATTTGTCATGCATTTGTTCTCATTAAGGTTTCAGGTGTGCAGGAGCTTCTCCAAGCTGCGTCGCTGACCACACCCAAGCCTGTTTATCTCCAGACCTGGTCAAACCACAAATCTGTTAAACGGAACTTGCCTGACAAATATGAACTTCCTGGAGGGGGGCGGGGGGCGTAGTCCGGAAAGGGTTACAAATACATTCTTATGGTATGTGGAGGTTCAATATCCACAGAAAACCCATGCATGTAAGAGCATAAAAATCACAGGCTCCAATTACAGGAAGGTATGAGCACAGATTCAAACACCAAACCTCAGAGCTGTGAAGCACACATGCTAAGCACTACAAATCAGTACAAACAAACAACCCTTACCTTTATATTTAGATTCACTCTTATGGGCGATTTAATCCCAACACACTGAGATTTTGAATAAATAAAATACATTTGTTCTGGGCTAAGTAGTCACTCTTGTGTTTGGTATGATATTTTTCAGTGTAAATATGTAGATTTATAAAACATAACATTAGTTTAAATACGCAGCTTTTACACTTGATAATATATATCTTTTGGTTTACATGTTATGCGAACACGCGAATTTTTAGTGTATATTTTTTGCATGTACTGTATATATTTGTGGTCTGCTTTGAGAAGAAAGGGGGTATTTCCATACATTGATAGTCGGCTAAGCAGCGCTCTCTTGTGGCAATAATACGAACGCTGCAGAGCAGAGTTGACAGTACAGTAACTACGACTATATTATATGGTGCAGTGAGGTTTGACTGCAAAACAAAGCACCATGGTGGCAATTTTGTTCTTCCCACTTGACTAATGTCAAGAAAAAAAACTCATGTATTATAACCTCACTGGTAACTATTGCACATGCAGCCTACATGCATAATATTATTTTGACTGTATTCCGCTATACGTCAGAAGATTGACAAGACATTTAAAGTACATAAATAGATAATACATTCCGACTTGTTTATTTATATATATTTGAACATACCGGTATGTATTTAAGTACATGTGAAACAATTAAAAATAATGTAAAGGTTTTTAATTCGCGCTGTTAATCAAATGCGATACAGACATTTGTATTCTCACGTGGGTCAGTGCGCCCCTCCTTCCATACAAAAGTGATAATCAAATTATGTTAGAAATAGAAAAGAGAGATCTAGAGAGAATTCCACAGAAATGCTGTTCAAGAGACAAAAACATAATTATTAATATCCGTTTTACGTCAGTGAATGTGTATAGCAGTTTCGAATAAATTAAATTATTATAAAGTTGTCACTTGGGCATTTCAAAAAGTCATTTACTTATTTTATTTCTATTCTGCATTATTATTTTGTTTCCCGTAAATGTGCAGGTGTCGTGCCAAAGTACTTACCCCCGAAAAAATCTGTATCCCCTGTCGCGGGAGCGCGTTAGTGGTCAATGAATGCACCTCGAGTCCGACGCAGAACGCGAGTGACTTTATTTATTTTTTTATTCTTTTGCTACTCTTGACGCGGCTATCAGTGGTTATAAAAAATAAACAAATCAGTCAATCGGAATACAATTACGTGTTCTCTAACAGGATACCACCTATATGTATTTTGCCACTTAATTTGATCTCGCAGGAAACACGATAGCCCACTTCACTCTCCCCTTTTCATCGTGTTTTGATCACTGAAATTCCCTTATGGTAGCTTCATTGATTGCAAAATTTCTTTGGTCTAACGAATGCAAATGCAGGTAATTTCCCCCCAATTTCGGCGGAGTCAAACGCTTACTTTACGTGTTAAATTGTAGCGAATGGTGCGCTGAAAACCACACAGACGAAGACTACCACTTTTATGGAAAACCTAGTTTAAATTACAGCAAATCATAAACACAAAATCATACATTCTTCGTGCCTTTCAATGAAAACAAACGTAGTAACATCGCGCCGCCTTCAGACAATGCGTGCGCGCTCCCGCGAGAGGGGATACAGATTTTTCGGGGGTAGGTACTTTGGCACAACACCGGTGCTTGCCGCATGGTTCGATGCTTGCAAGGACCAATGACAACGCCACATCCGAGTGATAGCGGTTTATTTGGGAATTGCGCTTTTACTGACGCTCCAAATCCAGTGGCGTGTTCTCAAAGTCGGTCATGGGTAGTGTAGTCCAACCACTACGGAGAGGGAAAAATACAGCAAACAAGAATGCGCGTTCGACTACACATCCCAGCATGCCTTGCTACATTTGCGAGCATGTCTGCGTGTGATGAGAGAACTCAGAGAGGGGAGGGGAGAGGTGGAAAAAGGAATTTAGGAATTCGTCTGCAAACTTGGAGCAACGCTGTTGCTAAAACAATGGTATGAGCGTTTATTAAAATCAACATCTTTTAAAAACACCATCTTGCTAGTTACCGTAAAACATCAGCGATCGGTTGTCAGCGAGCACAGCATCTTAAGAGATTGGTTTTGGTTGTGATCGCGAGTAGAAAACATTAGCTAACTTAAGCTAGCCAACAAGCTAGCATTAGCTCCTTCGTTATCGCAGTTACCAATCATTGCTGGCCAAGATGACAGCTGATTAGATGGTGTTGTTTATGTTGCGAGAATCCAACCCATTTAACATTCGGAGACTTGTGGTACAATCACTGACATTTGGTAAGCTGTTAGGATCCAACTTTGGTCCGTTATGCGTATCCGCCCCCCTTTTTGGGTGAGAGGTTCCCCTTTTACGGGTATTTCCTGGTTGCGCAAATATTTCGTGACGCAATTTGCGAGGCGCTTAGTACAATGTTCTGGTTAGTTTTTGCTGTCAGATCGTGCAGAAACGCATTGTCGTTTTAGCTGACAGTTTGCATACCTCCGTTTAAGCCGACTCTGGTTGCTGTTTTTTGGGCTGTCACTTTCTTCTCTCCCTATTATTTAACCTCAGTCTGTCTCAATTGGGCTTTAAAGTTTGATTAATACAGAGCAAGCGTGTCGTGTATCCCAAACAGTTGTCTCTGTATCTGATTTTTTTTTCTTTTGCTGTACATATGTGTGGAAAATACTTAATATGTTGAGCCTTCCAAAACACTTTGCCGTAGATAACAAACACTCAATCATCACCCAAACTACTTTTGCTTTAAACATGGGTTTCCCCATAAAATTGGTCAAAGGTCACAGCTGCTTTTATCCATTTATTAGGTACGCTTGCACAATACAATGCCATTCAGCAGGAGAGCATCTTCAAAGATAATCGTCCTTCATTTAATTAGTGTGATTATAGTGCTGTACTACAAACTGCAATATTAACAGACATTTATATATATATATATATATATATATTTACATAGATCTGGACAGCTTTTCTTTGTGCAGTCATAATTTGTCACAAAGCTCTTCCATTCCATTAGTTATTCTTCCATTTCCATCTTTCCAGGCCTAGGCAACGACCCGGCAGCTGCTGTGTCCTTCCCATGCGTGTGTGCGTCAAGTAATGAGCAGCAGCCAGACGTGTCACTACAACAGATAATCCAGTAAAACAGCAACAGTCACAGCCACCATTCCCAGCAGCCACTTCACCCCCACGGCTGACTCAGCTTGCGGGGTGAGACAAACTAAATGCAAAGGTTCAATGCACCAGAGTTAAATAACACATTCACAAATGTAATCGTGCTTTTTGATTGACAACTTTATTTTTCGCTCGATGCAATGTTAAACCACCGTAGAAATGTTCTTGATTGTTTTTAAATCATGAAACCTCAGGTGAAATTGCCCTTATTTTGCTGGAGAGCAGGATGGAGGCTTCATTCGGTCCAACCTTTGCAGCCGTGGCTGCTGGAACTAAAGGTGAAACACACGTCACATCAACAACTACACGCTGTACATACTACACACCAACTTGTATTTTTTTTCTCGTGTCGCTGACCAAATTCATTACAGTCATTATTTCTGTGTTTTCAGCAGAAACATCCAGCACTTATAAGCAACACAGAAGAACCCCTTCCTCCTCCAGCACCTTGACCTACTCCCCTCGGGATGATGATGATGGAATGGTACTCATTCTCCCGTTATTTTCGTAATAGAACACATTTTAAACTGTGAAGATGGTGACACAAATTTAAGATCAAGCTGAGCTGAATCTAAATCCTTATCATCGGATACTCTCTTCACTTGCCTCTTTGTTTAAGCCACCCATTGGTACTCCGCGAAGGTCGGATTCGGCCATCTCAGTGCGATCCTTTCATTCCGAGTCCAACATGTCCCTGCGCTCGACTTTCTCTCTGCACGAAGAGGAGGAAGATATGGTGGGTCCAACACCCAGCACTTGTATACTTGACATATTCTACGCCGTACCTTAAGTAGGGATGGACCGAAAATGAGCCAAAAGCGCATTTTTGGTTGCAGTATGCACCTGGAGTATGACAAATTTGGCAATTTTTTTTTTTTAGGGTTTTGGTACTACAATTTCCTTTGATGTTTGGGTTTTTTGTTTCGGTTTTCATTTCGGTGCATCTCTATTACGGAGGATATTGCTACATGTTGTCGTGAATGCTAGCGCAATTGAAATACAACAGAAACAAAGTGGTCGGTGTATTTGTGTAGGAGCCCCAGGTATTTGCTGAACAGCCATCAGTAAAACTGTGCTGCCAGTTGTGCTGTAACGTTTTCAAGGACCCCGTTATCACCACTTGTGGGGTAAGTTGACATCTGTCCATCAGCACCACTACTATGTATCATTTTCTATGAAGACGGTTGTCATTTCTAGAAATATACTCACGACGTGTGATTATTTTCCCCAGCACACCTTCTGCAGACGATGTGCCTTGACCTCAGGTGAGTTTGAAGGGACTGTTGGCTAATAAGTCCATTTTTTTAAACCAGCAGATGGGAAGAAAAATCAAACCTTTTTGTAATTACCTGAATATCTGCATAAAATGGTCAGAAAAGACTTCACCAATAGAGCTGTTCTACAAATTTGGAATGACAAATGGCCATGAATGCATCCCGACCATTTTTGTTGTAGATTTGACCTACAACGACAGGAAACATTTGAGCAAAGGAAAGGAAGGAAACATAATTTGTGTGGTGTTAAAGAAAACTGTTTGTCATCTGTTGTGACTTGACGGTAGATCACATTTTATGAACAGCACAGGCACTTCAAGTTGAAGTTTTCTGTCAAGCAAAACATAAAACAATATAATTTACATGTGCTATGGAACAACCAAAGTGCGTTGCCTTGGGAATGGCCGCCACTAGTTTAACACATAATGCTATATCCCATTGTCATGCTAACGTTAGCATTGATAATCACAGTTTTACCACACTTGAAACAATAGATATTTAAACACAATAGTGCAATGACTCTTGGAGACAGATAATAAAACGATACTCAGAGGCATATATCGATGCAAAATGACAGCTTTTACGGCAACTGCCTGAGTAGTAGTAGTAGTAATAATAGAAGAAGTCCGTTCTTCTTTACTTTTGTCTGCATGACTGTATTGTACAGTACTGCCTCCCAGTGGCCAAGTCAAGCACACCAGAGGGAGCAGCACACTGAATTGGACTGACACGCAGATTACATTGAATTTAGTTATGTTGTTACTCTCTTTTTATACTTTCTAATATAATCGAGTGCTATTTTTTCATATTAAAATAGCAAATAATTTTTTTTCTTGGGCTCGAGACTATGTCCATTCATTTCAATGGGGAAAGGTGATTGGCGATGCGAGTGTTAAGAGTCATGGAAAATCAGGAAACGCCAAGCACCAAAACAATTCAAATGTCCTTTTTGTTGCCATTGTATGTTTTAACCTCTATCTGACGTTGATGCTTGGCTGATTTGCAGACAAGTGTCCCGTGGATGCGGCAAAGCTGACGGTTGTGGTCAACAACATAGCGGTTGCTGAGCAGATCGGCGAGCTGTTCATTCACTGTAAATACGGCTGCCGGGCTACTGTCAGCGGTGCAGTTGCGGGCGGAGCCTCCAACGCCACTGTGGCCGGGAAGCCCGGAGCGTATGAGGTGGACCCAGTGGGTTGTCCTTTCACGATCAAACTCTCCGCACGCAAGTACGAAATACATAAAATGAAGAAGTGTAACACCACCGTTGTCAGTCGTCCACCTCTCCATGACGCCTAATCTGTAATTGTGCAGAGAACACGAAGCCAGTTGTGACTACAGGCCTGTGCGCTGCCCCAACAACCCGTCTTGTCCCCCGCTGCTCACCATGAACCTTGAGGCGCACCTGAAAGAATGTGAGCACATCAAGTGTCCTCACTCAAAATATGGGTAAGCCTTTAATAAAAATGTTCGAAGTATCTTGCGCTGGCTGTATTTGGGGTCACCTCTTTGCATCTCACTTGCTTTGTGTTTGCCACCAGGTGCACTTTCATTGGTAACCAGGACACTTATGAAACACACCTGGAGATGTGTAAATTTGAAGGGCTGAAAGAGTTTCTGCAGCAGACTGATGACAGGTCAACATTCTCGCTTCATATCTGGACGCATCATTTAAGCATTTATTTATTTTATACGTACACTGTCCATCAAGTGTCTCATCTCACTGGATGTCCTCTCTGACATTTGACCCGAACAGATTCCATGAGATGCAGCTGACCTTAGCTCAGAAGGACCAAGACATTGCTTTCCTGCGCTCTATGTTGGGCAAACTGTCTGAGAAATTAGATCAGCTGGAAAAAAACCTGGAGCTCAAATTCGGTAAGCGTCAAATAGCAAGAGAGTTTTCTTCACGTCGTTTGTCTTGAATGTTGGTAACACAACCTTTGTTAATTTCTATGCTGCATCAACAAACCCCCGTGTGTATGCTGCAGACATGCTGGATGAGAATCAGAGTAAACTGGGTGAGGACCTTATGGAATTTCGTCGAGATGCTTCCATGCTCAATGTGAGTACAAATATAAAACATTTGAACAAACCTAAGTCCTGCTCCCAACTATCGAACTGCTCAAACTTTGAGTGATCATCAATTAATCAATCAGTAGGACCTTGTTGGTACTTGCCGCTTAATTTTTTTGAAACACCGTAGGTGTGTTTTAGCTTCATTAAATAATGACAATAGCGGTTAATAAATCGAGCGTTAATTTTCATCAGTTGCGTTCACATGACTAAAGAATTAAAGGTCATATTTGATTCTGTGTATTTTTATAGGACGAGCTGTCCCACATCAACGCGAGACTCAACATGGGAATCTTGGGCTGTAAGAATCTTGTTTCTTTTTTCTCTATTAAGTTACAAATGTAGCAGTGTTCTGTTCCTTTTTTACGTCCCTTCTCGTTTTCACACCGTGCCTTTATTTTCTTTTCATAGCGTATGACCCCCAGCAGATTTTCAAGTGCAAAGGCACATTTGTTGGCCATCAGGGACCTGTTTGGTGTCTTTGTGTCTACTCCACCGGAGACTTGCTCTTTTCCGGCTCCTCAGACAAGACCATCAAGGTAGCACATGCACAGAGATATGTTTTTAGTATATTAGTATTTAATAATGTCATTACTTTGTTTTTATAAAGTTTGATAGTGTTGAACTCAGTTTAATAAATAATAAGAATTAAAAAATATATATTTATTTTTTATTAAAAATATTAATAATTATTTTTTTCTAATTAAAAAAATAATAATTACTTTTCCACATGTTCATCCATTCATTGCAATGAGAGATAAAGGACTGGAAATATGAATGTTTTGACTTCAGAGTGTGGGCAAGGAACAAATTAAACTCGTATCTCAAGGCCCTATGTAGTAAGACGTTTGTCAGTAAAAAAAACAAGTTTTGAATAATTTCAACATTAAATAAACATTCAAAATACCATTTTCAGCAATTTACATTTAACATTTGTGTTTTTTTGTAATAACAAAGTAATTAAAGTTGCCATTTTTTTGGTTCTCAAAGATTGAGAGTGACCTTGTTGAAAGTTGACTACAAGTATGACTTTGTTATTGTCAAGATTCATGACTGAGACGGACATTTTTCATACTGTACTTTTCACGGCCCAATCTTTTTTTTTTTCTATTTTAAATCACATTGCTATTCTGAGTCTGAATATGCCCTCCGCCCACTCAGTTTGAGTGAAACACTTCCACACACACAGCAAGCACTGTTTTATACAAAAGTTTGGAATTGTGTATTTGAATGGCAAAGTCAGTGTTAAATCATTTATGAGACTTGAGTTTTTCTCTGCTGGTTTAAAGTAGCACACACAAAAAGCTTTGCTTTCTGTCTGCATGGCCCTTAGGTATGGGACACATGCACCACCTACAAATGTCAGAAAACCTTGGAAGGACATGACGGCATCGTGCTGGCGCTCTGCATCCAGGGGTAATCCAGTGTTCTCAGTAACACACCAGATAGCTTCGAATGACCTGTTCATTCTTCAAAGCATGATTTGACCACACGTACCTGTTTCCATAGAAACCGCCTCTACAGTGGTTCTGCAGACTGCACCATCATTGTAAGGAGCATTTGTCTCAATTATTTGCTTGTATTACATAGGAAGTTGTGCACCTCCACTGTTTTAAAAGTGTTGTTCATGTGGTGTAGGTGTGGGATATCCAGACCCTGCAGAAAGTCAACACCATTCGTGCCCATGACAACCCCGTTTGTACGCTGGTCTCCTCCCACAACATGCTGTTCAGCGGCTCCCTCAAGGCCATTAAGGTACGGCGAAGGCTCATCCCGTTGAATATGTATGGCTGTTGGGACATGAATAAATGCAAGTAATCAGCTTTCATTCACAGCTCCCCTTAAAAATACAAACAAATAACGAAATGAAACATGTACAGGTTAAAAATAAAAGGGCAGAAGCAAAGTTTTTGAACTTAAGCCCTCCCACAATATCAGTGTGCTTCACGTAAAATAAACAATTAGGTTTTAGTCAGAACTAAATACATTTTGTGACACACTCATATGCAGTTGCTGGAACTGATTAACTAGTTTTTTTATTTATAAGTACGATATTGTTGAATATTGAAAGATTGACTGCATTGAGTTATGTTTTAAGTTCTACAATAGCCAGAAATTTCAAAAGTCTTAATTTATTAAATGATGGAGGTGTGTGCTCATATTGGCTGATCTTGCTTTCTTTTGAGTTATCTTCTGTAAGTTTGTCCGATATGTTACCCCAAATTTCAGAACAGTAATTTAAATATGGTAAAGTTAAGCTACTGCAAATAAAAAAAAATAAATATATCAACTAAGCAAGAGTCACTGTATAAAATATAATCTCTTATGTGAAAGTGTACCGAACATTGTGTGATTTTTGTGTAGGTCTGGGACATTGTGGGGACAGAGTTGAAGCTGAAGAAGGAGCTGACTGGGCTGAATCACTGGGTCAGAGCACTGGTGGCCTCCCAGAACCACCTGTACAGTGGATCATATCAGACCATTAAGGTAATGACAAAATAAGACTGAATACAAAATAGTCCAATTTCGCTCAATACTACCATTGATTTTCTACACTTTGCTGACCAAACTGATGAATTCTATTAGTCTTTACTGTGAAAAAAAGAAAAAAAGCTTTACTTTCTAATATGTCTCTGTTCATATCATATATTCAAACAAACTTTTGTGCTGTTCCACCATGTTTCAATCATCTTGACCACTTACTACTTCTTCACCTGACAGATTTGGGACATTCGCACTCTGGAATGTGTCCACGTCTTGCAGACCAGCGGGGGCAGTGTCTACTCTATCGCTGTCACTAATCATCACATAGTCTGCGGCACCTATGAAAACCTCATTCATGTAAGATCCACACACACCCCCTCTGAATTCACTTCCACTGCCGACATCTCTGCAACACGTGTGTGGTTGACACTATTGAGATGTTGTGCGTCATGTCCAGGTGTGGGACATTGAGTCCAAAGAGCAGGTGCGGACCCTGACAGGTCACGTGGGGACAGTGTACGCTCTCGCCGTCATCTCCACGCCAGACCAGACCAAAGTGTTCAGTGCCTCCTACGACCGTTCACTAAGGGTGCGGAAACATGATAGTGTTTTGTGGTTGATATGCTGCCTAAACGCTGAGATTAAATGTGTGTATGTGTTCAGGTGTGGAGCATGGACAACATGATCTGCACGCAGACACTGCTCAGACATCAGGGCAGCGTCACAGCTCTGGCTGTGTCCCGAGGTCGCCTCTTCTCTGGAGCGGTGGACAGCACAGTGAAGGTAGCATCGTTTGCGAACAAATTCGCACGCAATGCACACTTTTTGTTCGTTTGACCTTTGCCGTTTGTCTCCCCAGGTGTGGACTTGCTGAACAGAGAGCAGAGATCTTATCATGTTTTTATGTATGCGTCGGACAGACATCCCAAACGGCAACATTTCCTCCTTGTTTGTTCGACTTCATAGCCACAGTCCAAGAAGTATTTGCTCAAAGAGCTCCAACCTTTGACCCTTCAAGGTCATCGGGACCGAGCGTTCAAATCGAGGTCCTCGGTGATCTCATCACATTGTGCATTATGGCAAGCTGTCAACGGTTGGCTGACTGAATGCTCTGTGCCTGTAAATGATTTTAATCACCACACCATTTCCTTCTACATTGCAGCTGAATTGGTGATGCATCGAAGAACTCCTCGGGGCTGGTTTCACAAACGCGCTTTTTACATATAGTGATCATGTAATATACAGCCTCCTGAATTTCCTGTTTACAGTATTTTATAAAATGAGATTACACTTCAGGGAGACTGGAAAAAAAATATGAACTCAGCTTTTCATCAACTCAGCTTTGTGAAACCAGCCTTTGTAAGTTCAAGTTTATTAAGATAGATGTTATATCGCTCAAGCCACTTAAATCCAAAACTTGTGCAGACTAACGAGAGATACGCATATATAAATTTGTTTGTGTGTTTTAATGAGTGCCATATGCAAGGGATTTGAGGATGAGCGACTGATAGTTTAATGTCATGTGGCAACAATGAGTGGAACACACATTAACACTACATCATGAGCTATTTGTATGTGTTATTAATCCACAGGAAGTGATGGCAGATTCGTAATAAACTCGCAGAAGCCAACGCGGACAAAGTGCCACTGGGCAAACATGATGTGCAAGCGCCCATATTGGGTTAAATATAAGCCTGTAGTCATAGCAACAACATGTTGACCCACATCACATTTATAAGTAGGGTGCACCCACAAAACATACTAAAAAAAAAAATCCAAAGTATTTTGCTTTCATTTTAGTGCACATCTGGCCACTACTTAGAGATTTCTTGTATACGTGTTATGTAAGCTCAAGTTGATCATCAATCAATAAAAATGTTGTACCCTTCCAATTACTGAGTAAATGTGTTTTTTTTTTGTTCCTTCAAGTGATGTAACTGAACTGGAATGGTTTTGTTTTAACGTGAGTATTGTGTACAATACTCCCAAACCGCACGTCCTTGTATTGTCGCGGCATGCCAGTGAATGTTATTCCCTATAGATGCCACAAGAGGGCGGCAAATCAGGAAACGTTTTTCCTGTTTTTAATTTTTTTCAGTAGACCTAGATGTCAGTTTCAGTCCTGTGAGATACCCTCAAGTGGACCAATTTAACACGTATAAAAACAGCAAATCGCAATAATGTTGCACTTTGTATAGAACGTTTATTTATTTCGAGCAGATGGCCATACGATGCAGTCACTGCAAGCACACCAACCACTGTCCGCTCACTGCCACATACACACGCACAAGTCTCACGCGCGTTTCACACAATCAAAAGCAGAGCAACACAAAAACGCGCAATCACATTCGGCCTCCGTCTGTCACGCCAGTCACTGCAGAAGAAGTGGAGACACCAGTTTGGTATCCGTTCATATAAGCACAGGCAGGAAATCGAGTTTAAACACCTTGGCTTTTTTTTTTTTTGTTAAGAAATAAAATCAAATAAGACCATCTGCGTCTTTATACCTACAATTTCAGCCTAACCCCAACATGCCTTCAAAATAAACCCTGAACCACAAAGAGATCCGAGCAGAACATTAAAACAGTTTTAAACCAACCGCGTCTGACAGAGCTGCAGCTTTACCCGGTGAAAAGAACACTGTCATGAATGTATGGCAAGTATTTCCTGTTCACCATTTTTCTTACTGGGTGATGGGTACAGTACATTTGTTTACCCTGCATTTAAAAGAAAGAAAAAAAAACATACATATGAGGAAATAACATTTTTGTGAGGGCCCAAAAGGAAGTTGGAATCAGCATACATATTAATAATTCTCCATGATGACTGTTTTTTTTTTCCCAATAGGTGAAATCACCCTCATATCAAGTGGATTAAATAAATTCCGAAAGGTGAAAAGGGGCACGTTTAACATCATGATCCTTTAAGGTCAGATGAGAAAATGTCAAATATTTCATAGGCGGAGGAGTGCGATGGTTCACACGGGTCAAAAAGCCAAAGCAAAAAAATCACAAGGCAAGGCACATGTTTTAAAAGAAAAACAACTGCCAAGAATGAAAGCCAAATGATAAGGGTTGAGAAGAAATGTTGCTTGTATTCTAACACACATCGCTTCGCTACAGTGGGACAATTGAACACACGTAGGCAAGAACAACATCCCAACAAGGAACCAAACGACGACTCATCAGTTCGCACCACTGAAGCATGGAGAGCAACTTGATTCAACACTCAGATTAGATCTGTTAACTTTGAAAAATAGTCTTCAGGTTGACACATACATCATAAATACAATTCTATTTTTGTTGCAAATATCCATATATATATATATATATTATAATCTCTAGAGGATTTAAATAGCACAATTATTCTCTGTATAAGTAGAGTGGCTGCTTTGGGACCATAAAATTTGGCTTAGATGCAATTTCAAGTTAGATTGAGCAATTTAAAGAGGAACTCCTGTGGTTGCGTTGTTTTTCGTAGCACCACATGCGCCTGAAAATAATTTCTTATAAATATAGTCGTTGTCAGAATATTAATTAATAGCCAGTCGCATCAGAGAGTGCGTCTTTAAAGTTGCTCAAGCAAACCGTCCATCTTCACCGATCTCTGCTGCCTCGGATTCTAGCCTAACACATTTCTAAACCCATCAACACTGTTGTCGCGACTCATTGTGCAGTAACCATAGCAACTCCATTTGAGATGGTGGCGATGATGATGAACCAGATTGTCATGGCAACACAGGGCGGGTGCTTGTGAGTGTGTGGGATGAGAAAGAAAAGACTTAAAGAGAAGACGAGTTTCTTTCCTGGAGACAAAAACACAGAGGCCAATGTGGGAATGTTTTAGGGTATTAATGAAAAGCGGGATGGAATCATCTGATCGACATGAAATTATATTTACATCCCCAATGTCATCAGATCAGTCAGAGCTTGCTAAATAAAACACACTGCTTGACAAAGTTCAATAGTGTGCATACAAAATTTTTTTTTTCCATTTTTTTAATGCTCATTTAAAGTAGATTTAATGAAACTTTAATGTAGAATGTTTGATGGAAAAGGAATAAATTGAAGGAATTAAGAATGATTCATCTGCATGAATGCAAGTATGCATTTATCTAAGGGGCTTTATTTTCAAGAGCGTCGGAGCGTTGTGTTACTCGGCACTGAGGCAGATTAGAGCGGCTGTTGGTAATTTTGCAGATGAGCTGTCTACCTTAGACGTGGTCTGAACAGGTGTTCGTTTGGAACAACTTTCCAAGACCAAATATCCTTGACACGCCCTCGGCTGTGTCGGCATGCCCAGCTTGGCAAAAACAAAACAAAAAAAAACGATCTACCAAATTGCCATTTACCACGCTTTGACTAAAAACAGGAAGAAATATCTGAGTCATCCTTCCGGTGATTATGTGAAACTGTGGCTGAAGCTTCGTTTCACCTGCTTTGAACTTCGTCAAATGCATCCCGGAATCTATCATTTGTAAAGCCCGACAAGTATTTCTCAGTGACAACCTGCTGTAGCTGCCCTCAATCTCCTTTCCTCACCTCCATCTCTATATTTGTGCAGGCTCCTGTGTGCGTGTGTGTGTGTGTGTGTGTGAGCTAACCGCATGGGCCGTTGTGCTTCTTCATGTTTGCATGTGTGTGTAAACAGGTTCGTGGCGATGCAAAGAAAAGCGGAACTTAAAACTCAAACCCAGACACACACATGCACACCTGTCACTCTGCCTTTTTTTTTTTCTCACACAAACACACACACTTTAGGAGCTGAATGGTCCGGTTTTTGGTCACACATTACATCATTTTTACATGATCAAAACACCAGAGGTTAGAATTCCACACACATTGATCCAAAGCGCGAGAAATTCATAATTATCTGTAGATGATTATATATTACTGTGCTAATGCAGGACTTTTTCAGTAGATATAAACTCTCCATGCTTAGAATGTACACATACCATACGATGGTTCATCACACTGTTGCTTTTTCAATCACTATTAGTTTAGTTTATTTCTTCACAAGTCTAAAGGATGACACCTATTTTGATTGCAGGCTCCCTCTCCTTGACGCTCTTCGTCCTGCTCTCTCTCGTCCGCTCTATTGTTTTTCCCCACTCTCGCTCTTTATAGTCAACGCTCTGCGAATCAGAGGTTTCCCAGAGCAGCGCTGGGCAGACAGATGGCGCAGAAGACAGAAAGAGGGCCAAGTCCATGAGCGAAGGATGACTAGAAGGAGCGACAAGAGAGACAGAGAGCCGAATTGCCCATTGTGCCATCCGAGTCACTTCGGGTGCAGCGTCGCCATGGTGATGCGGCGACCGGTTACTCCAACATGGCGTCCAACTGGTCGGCTAGGTCGTCGAACATGCTGCCGATGTCGTCGAGGATGCTCACGGTGGTCTTTTGCTCTGTCACGGAGCTGCACACACACACAGATGAGGTTATTCCGTCTTTATTGTTAAATCCGAACACAAAAAACACATTTAAAGAATTTCTTTAATACAGTGGACACTTTTTGTCCTTGTCTAAAAACACGCGATCCAGTACAAAATTTTTTTGGGGCAGTTTTATGTCGCCTAAACATGCCCAGTACAGTACAAAATGATTGGATAAAATTGAACCGAAACTAGGAACTTTTATATGGATTTGTTCTCTGTGGGTTGTGTGCTACTCACTCCTCCTGCCGCAGTATCTTGTCCTCCACGGCCTGCAGGGCGGCAGCTAGCGACGCGCTCGTCTCCTCCAGCTTCTGATGCACCAAAGAATCCACACCAAAGTCTGTCGTTGACGACACCGATGTATTCATCCCTACCGCCGTCATCCCGCTGTCCACAGATACACCACCGATGGAGGAGCGAGGAGGCTTGACTGGCGGGCTGGGAGTGGCAGGGGTCTGAGGAGTCTGTGGCGTGGTTGGCGTCTGCGGGGTATGCGGACTTTGTGCGGACGGGCTTGGTAATTTCACGTTTGGCGGGCTGGGGGTATTGGAATTGGGGAGCGAGGGCGGCGAGCTGGTCTGCCGAGCTACGGCAGGATGCAGCTTTGCCGGAGGGGTTGCCGGGGTTGAGGAAGGGGGGCTGGTCATGGAGTGGATCAACTTGGCTGGCTTAGGCGCCGTGGGAGGGGGGGCAGGTTTTGGTGAGACAGGCGGAGGGATCTTTTTTCCTTCCACTAGAGAAGAAGAGAGAGAGAGGAGAGCAAGAGGTTAGGATGGAAGTCTGTTCAGTCCGCAGGGGCTTTAATTAAGGACCAAAGTTCACAGCGTGTTCTAATTTATATCAAATGAGGACATGGCTGAAGTAACACAGCCCATGTGCTTCAGATATCACGCAGAAAACTTCATGTGAGGGGTAGTGCCTGCCCTGGAAATTCTGAATCAGGACAAAGGAAATGTCACATTATAGCCAATTGTAAAAAAAAAAATTACCGTGCCTCAAAAACAAAGAGTGCAGCTAGGCTAAAGAATAAAAATGCTGTAGTGGCCTTGAGACACGAGTTTAATTTGTTACATGACCAAGCTTGAAACGCAACCCTGGCATCTCAAATCAACTTCCCCCATTGAAATGAATGGAAATGTCTTTAATCTGTTCCAGTTGTCCCAACCCAAAAAAACAAAGATTTGTGTAAAATGTATTATTATGAGCCATAATATTTTACTTTAGAAATACAAACAGTATTAACACAGTTAAATAGAAAAAAACATCATTAAAGGTGACCTGAAAGGTGTGAATGTGTCATTTTTGGCAGCTAACTTTAACTGGGAGTGACAAAAGCAGTCTGAAGACTCATTTTTGAGGAATTGTTCACTATTTCCCACGGTGCTGCTTTTTTTAATGTTGACTTGAGTTCACTGCCTCCACACGGCGCTCGTATATCAAGTGTGTGTTCCCAACTCAAACCAAAAAATTGGGCCGAAGGCTTTGCAAAAGACACCTACTCTATGTGACATCATATTTTACACCCCTTTCATGTGAAATGTCCAAAGTGTCCTTTCCCACAGCAACACATTCATACCTGGACTGCCCGGTGTCCCCGGTCCTGGTAGAGGGACTCTCTTGTTAGAGGCTGTCTGTGGGCTGTTCTGCGGTACTCCTTGTCTCTTGATCTGTGCCACGGCTGGCTTCGGGGAGACTGGCGGCTTTGGTTTTTTCACGGGAGCGTCTTCACTGCCCACTGGAACTCCTTTGTCCAAACTGTCCCTTTGAGGAGGAGAAGTCACTTGGGATTGTGGTTGCGCTTGTGGTTGACTTTGACTTTGTGGTTGAGCTTGTGGTTGAGCTTGTGGTTGATCTTGTGGTTGATCTTGTGGTTGGGGCTGAGGTTGTGGTTGCTCCGTCACTCCAGCGTCAGAAACCGGTCTGCGTTTCACGGTGGATGTGCCATTCTGGTAAGGTACTGGCTGTGAGGTGTTGGGCGGTCCGCTACCCATTGGATCTCCATTCGGCCCTGCGAGGTCGGCGTATCCCTCCGGTTCCTTGTCGCGACTCTTGGGCCTCCTTTTGACGGTGGACGACTCCTGGAGGGTGAAGCCTGAGCCGTTCGGGTGGGTCCTGGAGCTGCGGGGCCGGCGCTTTAAGGTTGCTGTGGCTTCCACCCGGGAGATGTCTTCCTGAGTGTACCTGCTGTCCCCCTGCGGTCCCTCGCCGTCACTCTGCAGACACACACAAAATACACACTAACGGAAAATTCATACATTCGTGGCAAGAGGTCATTTTTGCACAGTCAAAACATTGACATTGATAAAGATATACAAAAGTTGTTGATTACAACACAGAAAGTCTGTTGAGTTTCAACATTACAACATCGATAAAGTTTGTTGATTTCAAACATGACATCAATGGAACAGTGAGCCCCTGCATATTCGCTGTTCTTTTCTTGGAACCTATCCTGAAAATCTTAACTATTTGCTTTTTTGTACGTAAGATTACTATGGCGCCATTTGGTGTTGTCGTTAGATATAATTAGTAGTGTATTTCTTTTTTGTGCATTTAGATTTTTATTGCCCCTCATGCAATTTCAAATGTGAAAGCATGTTTCTGCTTCTCTGTCGATGCAGCTCCTAAAAACTGCTGTAGCATTCTTTATTCCATTTTGCCTGTATCCTCTACCATTTGGTATTGTGTGTGAATAGCAAAAGCCGAGTTTAATGACTTAATAACGTTTGAGTAAAGTGCTAGTGCGCATTCTTGCTTACCCTTGTGTCATGTTACTTTTGTTTATGCTAGCATGTAATTTAGGCTAGCATGCTAGCAAATGCTAAATGAGACCCGTCATGTTTGTGTTGAATAATTTTAACTATTAAACACAGTTCATGTAACAGTGGCTTGGGGAGTCAATCTTTTCCATCCATACGCAATTACAAACTTCTTTTAAGGGGAAGTGTCAATAATTTACGCATTTTCAACATTCGCCACAAGGCTCGTAGCGGGGGTTCACTGCATACTGATAGATAGATAGCTAGCTAGCTAGCTAGCTAGCTAGCTAGATAAATAGCTAGATAGCTAGCTAGATAGATAGCTAGATAGCTAGATAGCTAGCTAGCTAGATTGATAGATAGATAGATAGATAGATAGATAGATAGATAGATAGATAGATAGATAGATAGATAGATAGATAGATAGATAGATAGATGCATAGATAACATATATATATATGTATATATAGATAGCTACCTGTCCTTCTCCTCGACCTTGTCGGCGAATAGTCAGGCTTCCCTCCTCTGCAAACGGCAGGTTTTCTGAAGAACTACCACTTCCTCCAGGGCTTGGATTGGGGGAGGGTGAAGTTAGAGGAGGCTGTGAGGATTCAGGCTGGGAGACGACAGACAGTGTCGGCTGGTCCCGCCTGGCAGCTGCCACCAGCTCAGTGACGGGCCCACTAATTGTCCGCCGTCGGTTCACGACTTCACCGTCCAGACCGATGGTTTTGCGTGTTTTTCCCGCCTGAAAAATCACCAGAATCTTAATGTTGATCACAGCATAATGTTCACGACCCTATATCATTTAGGACGCTCAATTCCATACCTGCAGGAAGTTCTTTTGCAAGGCCATCCCTTTGGCTCCACCCCCTATAGAAGACATTTCCAGCATGGCAGCAATGCTCCTCACACTTCCCATGCTGTTTGTGTCCACCGCTCCCGTTTCAACAGAAATTCCAACGTCGCTGGCCCGCCGTTGTTGGTGGTAAGGCACATCCAGCAATCCATCAGTGGTAGTCAGCACTTGAAGTGACGCGTTCCCTTCGGCAAGGTTGGAGTTAGACGTTGATATCGCCGAGCTGGAGCGTTTGGGAGGTGGTGGGGGAGGCCCTTTTTTCTTCTGGCGCAGAGTGATGGACTGCGGCTGGTTGCGAGTTACAGTTTTGTCCTGGTTGCGGACAGAGTGGCTGCGGCTGACACGGTGTGTGACCGTGGCATATTTACCACCTTCTGCTCTAACGTTTGAGCCTTGGCCTGTGGTCATCTGCCCTTCCCCACTCCGACCTTTTCCAGCCGCCGTCCTCTCATCACACTCACCATCTGACGCAGCATGCCGGTTGAGACTGTTGGCTCGCTTCTTCTGGAGTGTCGAGGGATCTGCTTCATCGTCTGCAAGCTCAGACTCAGGTGGGAGACAGAGAAGTGGGACTTGTGGTTGTGGACAATCCTCCATCTCATGTGGGTGGTTCTGATGGTGGATTTGATTCTGCTGCGGGGACTGGACTGGAGCGCCGCGGTGGTTTGGAGACTGAGGGGTGTGTGAGCGTGGCGACAGAGGTGTTTCACCTTGGATGAACTGGGGGGAAGATCTGTGTTTGGACTGGGGAGAGGACGTGCTCTGGACGGAGGACGTGGAAGAGGATGATGACGTCCTGGTTTTAGTTGGAGTGTGAGGTGGCGTGTAGGGAGGTGCAGGCTGGGAGTGGGCGTGAGAGTGACGGTGTTTGCCTTGAGATGACACACTGCTTCTGTGGGAGGAGGTGCTTCCTTGACTGCTCTGCTGCCTCATTGTCCTTGCCTCCTTCTTAGGTGGTCCTCCTCCTCCGGAGTTCAACTCATCAGGATCTTTGTTGAGACTACGCGTTGCATGCACTTTGACCTCCTGAGCCGAATGGGTCATGGCATTCTGAAGCTCGCTACGCAACTCGCTGTCCTGGAAGGTGCTCATTTTTGGAGACATCACATCTATATGGACAAAAGGGGACTTTTTATTTAACCACTTCCTCACCTAATTTCTCAGCTTTAAATACAAAATGCTCAAACTAAATTGAAATAAAGTTCAACCCATTTTTTTCTATAAATCACCTGTCAACTCACCATCTGGGGGCGGGCTTTCCATTGACATCACTTCTTGCTGCTGCGTGATTGGCGGGGGCTTCTTTCGGAGGGAGCCACGTCCATCTGAGTTGCGCTGCATTTCAGCTAGCCGCTTCACCGCCAACATCAGCTTCTTCTGATGGCCTAAAACCGACAGGTTGGAATCAAACAAGGGGCGCGCGCCAGGTAACCATCAGATAAATAACTATTGGACTGATGTTTGGGGGGTAAAAAATGATGTCACATTCAGGGGTCCGATATCAACTAAATGGGATCGATTAATAAAAGAGGCCTCAATGTATAAATTGTCAATAATTTCCAAGATTTTACAGTCCATCTTACCTAGTTTGGTAATACCAATTTCCTGTAGGTCCTCCCATGTGATGTCCGTGATGAAGTCGATATTCTCGTAACCGTTCTGCACTAATACTTGGTGGTACTGACTTAGACCAATAGCACACAACCACTCTCCTAGACTGGCCTATAGGATCATGAAAAACAAATTGGACAAGACTGTTTGAAAAAGAACACACCGATTCAGCACATATAGTCATATAATTAGAGGAAGATTTTTTCAATTTAAATACGGAATGTGTGTTTGTGTTTGTACTAACAGGTTTCTGTTCAGGCAGCCACTCTGTGACGCTCAGTTTATTAATCTCTGTGGTCATCTTCTTTCTGTGACCTGGTTTAGTTATTCCAATGGCTGTCAGATCCTACAGACACACAACACATTGAAGTCATACATTGGAGTGACATGCGCAGGCTTTCATTTACACACACAGCGAAAAACAGTCGAGAAAGAAAGAGGGTGAGAAAAAGGGTCAGCGAGAGAGGGTGGAAGAAAACAAAGAAATCGAAAAAAAAATGCCAGGAAAGCAAGAACAAATGTCCGCAAAAATGCAGTAAAAGAGAAACTATTGAAAGATTAATTTTCCTCTTAAATCAAAAGCTCGACTAAAATATGTCGCATATGCCTTGGCACTAGAATCAATCAATTAAACAGCAACCACTTTGACTCATTTGGGTATTTAAGTGGATCACTTTGCTGGGCACAAACAATAAATACCACAAACAGCTATTTTTAAGTGCACGTACACACACGCACCCACACACACACCAACACGCATACACACACTAGGGATAGGACGTTTGGTATGTTTTGCACAGGACGATAAACATTTATCAGACCTTGACTGGCCATGGACAAGCGCCTGGTGGGCCGGCAGGCCATTCCTGTTTTTATTAAAATTTCCAATAACACAAAATAATAACAAAAAAATAATAAAATAAATAAATAAATTCACATTAAGACATTTTATTTTTTCCCCTGCTTTCTTCGAGACCGGCCCACAATTTAGAGTGGGCTTCCCATTGGCCCACCTTTAATATAGACAGCGAGTTGATTCAGTCAAAATATGATACGCAATATACGCAAACCTCTTTGAGATATGAAGAGGGAAATTATTAAACTATTAAATTCTTGGGTGATTCCCACCACCCTATTAGCGTAATTTGCTTTTTGTTGGTGGGCATGGTCGCCCATCCCGAGTAAATACTGCAAAAGGTGAAAAAAAAGTACTAAAAAAATATGCAGCTAAAAAATATGCAGCTTTCCAACAATGTGATAATGTATCACTCTACCAACTGAGACTTCTGTTAATAAAATGGGCTTATTTAGCACACTACAGTTCCAAATACCAACATGTTAATGTGTGATGACACACAAAAGTTTGACAAACGGGCTTGAACAGTGAATAGTTATTTCTGTGAAGTAGAACGGACACTATTGACTCAACCTTTCTTTGACTTTTTCAAATCTCCACATTATCACTCTTCTAAATCAAATTCTTCTAACTACCAAGTCATGTACATTTAAGACTAAAACTCATCAGCATGCTTGATTTGGTAGGAGACAATGTTTGTGCATCATAAGAAGAAAACTGTTTGGTGCATACGTAGGTGACATAAAAAGACAACCGAGGGTTAGATAGAGATGCGGGTCAACACCGGGGTCAACGTGACAACGGTTACACCAGGGCAGGCTTGGCAAGAGGCACATTTGAGTCATTTAAATGTGCACATTTGATACCAAAAGGTTTTTGCATGCAGGATCGAAAGGAAGAAGGACAGCACAAATGGAATCTGTGCAGACTCGTTGGAGGACCCTGGGACTGCCACTGGGGTCCAGTTGCCTTACCTCGGGGGTCATTCGGCTAATTGTGGTCAAGTCATACCCAGCACCCAGGAAGTTGGGAGCGTAGACCTGCAGCTGAAAGTCGCTCAGCCATTGGACAACTGCCTCTGAGCTCTACAGGAAAGAAGATAGGATGGCACTGTCACTGGTTCCATGTCAGCCACTTTCTCTCTACTGGGCCAAGTTGGGGCGCACGGGAATCCATGTCATTGCTGATATCCTAAATACGATTAGTAATAGAATGTTTAGAATTGTAACACTTACTTGCTTCTGTTTATCTGTATTTTTCATGAATATGTTTCATATACTATAAATTAATTAGTTATTAATTAATTAATAATGAATAAATTAAGTATTGAATATTTTTACAGGGATTGCAGCCTGTGGGTTAAAGTATTTAGTATTTTTACTGATTTTTTAAAAGCATGAAACGGTGGAGTAAAGATAAAGACATTTTAGGGAGATCAATTTTTTGGAAAATCCAAAGTAAAAGTGCTGGTTAACCACGATTTAAGGTACAGTAAATACCATGGCTTGTTTTTTTTTTTTTATTTATTTATTTTTGAATTTATTTTGTTTTTTACTAATTTTGCTAGCTTGTGGCTTTAATAACAGCGTAATGCGACCAAGACAATTATCATGTTGACGTGCCTGAAGAGTCCCATGCAAGAAGCCGGTCACTTTTCAAAATCAAATATTTGTCGGCTTCAAATATAAATAAACAGGAAGTACTGTGACGGGCCACGACCCGCTGGTTGGGGATTTTCTTTTATTTGAATAGTTGAATGCATTTAATTTTATTTCTTTCACTTTACATAAATTATTCAATTTAGTTACGATCCATTTTATTGCATTTTATTATTCCCGGCTGAATTACCTTCAGCAACTTTGTCAAATGATTAAACACTGAATACCGAGGGTTACAAGATTATTAGGGAACGTGCTAACAGATGGTCCTGAGAACATGACACATACACAAATACAAACACACGCACATACACGCATTACCCAACAATTCACAACAGCCACATTATCGGATCTCTGCTACAAGATCCCGTTGGCATACCACCTTTAAATAATTACAAAACAACAAGTGACCTTCATCGTGAGCCCACGCACGCACTTCGATAAATGACAGCTTGTAAACTCTCATTTCACACCTCTTGCGGCGAACTAATGTGCCCACGCTGCGCGTCGGCACACGCGCACACACACACGCGCGCACACACAACGACTAAACTGAGACTTGTGCCCCTCTCAGTGATCAATATAAATACATCTCGGTTAAAATATGTAAATTGTTGCAACGTAAAAACAGAAGCGCCAATGAAAAGGAGTGGATGAAAATTAAAAATAGATAGAGAGGATAACAAAAAGAGCAGGACGGGATCGTTCACATGTACATGTCACAGAGCCACTTACCGTGTCATGGCCGCATCCGAACACTCGCAGCACGGATGAGGCCAGTTGTGAGAGAAACCGCTGGGACATCTTGACGTGTGTGGGTGCGCGGCAGTGTTTCCGCTTTGGTCAATTTGACGGAAGGGCTAGATTCGCTTCATGCTGCTAATTGCGGTGTGTGTTTGTATTAAAGAGGGAGAGGAGTGAATCTGTCTGGACTTTGGGATTGTCCTACCTTCCCCTCGCCTGGTGCCTCCCCCTTCCTGTTCATTGTGGCATCATAAGGCGGCGCTTCGTGGAGAGGGCAGCCGGATAGGCTGGATGTCCGAGAAGAGTTGGCAGAACCTACTGGGAGAGATATCATTGGCTGTGTTCAAAATATCACCCGACCATTGCAAACGAGCATCAAGCAACAGATGATTTGACTTGTTTCTCTAAATGACTTATCAGTGATTGCCAATCATATTCGGTGTTTGACAAGCACCGGTCATATTGCAGGCTTGTCAGCCAATCATTTCCTCACTCTTCCCTCCTACATCCACCGCCTTGGCCATCTGTCTGTAAAACAAGCCAAGGTGAGGGTATTTATGTTTGGGTGCTTCTGTGTATATAGAAGACACAAAGTCAATTCTTAAAAGAGCAGAAGAATATTATCCAGGGTTTTTTTGTTACTTGACTCTCCCTTGTTTGTCCTCAGTTTAACACGCCTCCCTCTTTGTTGTCCTCGTCGCTTACATAACATTGGCAAAAAGAAGTAGTTCACACTATGTGCAGGGGTGGGGCTTACTTTCTTCTGGTATTTTCGTAGATGCACGCAGGTAGGATTGGGTAGTTTGCGCCATTGTGGGTGTGAACACAGCTTTGACGTTGTGGTAGTCGAAACTGGCTCGCTAGAGTCCATGCAGAAAATCATGATGATTTACTGTAAAGATGTCCAGGGTAATTATAGATCACCGCTGTGACGTGGGGAATTGGAGAGCACCTTCTACCTCGAGCGAGCATACGTTCAATCAAATTTTCATTCTAATCGAGAGCTCTAGCAGGACTACTCATGGACATTCCAAGCGCTGTCCTGAAGTTGATGCTATAAAATCTTAGCAGTGTTCTTAGGTTCATTGTCTTGCTGAAATATGAAGCATCACTCTCAGGGTTATTGTAGTTTGGGAATTTTAATTACATCCATCCATTATCTGATCCGCTTGATAGTTTTTATTTCATTTTGGTGTTAGGTTTTTTTTAAATTCACCGTTAATTAATCAAAATAAATTGATTTGTAAACGAAAATGCTTTTATTTAACCAAAGTTTAGTTGTAGCTATTTTGCATGTTTCCATTAACTTCCACTAGAAAAAAAAAAAAACCTTAAAAAGATGCTCCCACTATCATGCTTCACTGTAGGGTGCTGTGAAAGACAAGTGATGAGTAGTGCCTGCTTTCCTCCAATCATACGTCGATAATCGTGCCAAAAAGTTCAATCTTTGTCTTGTGATTTCTGAGAACTTTTCTCCCATAATCCTTTGGGAAAACTCCAGGTAGTCTCCCAAGTGCATTTTAACAAGGAGACAGTTCTTTCTGACCACTCTACCATACAGGTCTGATTGGTAGACTGCTGCAGAGTCGGTAGGTTATCCTTCTGGATCTTCTATTTCTCAAAGAGGAACACTGGAGCTGTGACAGAGTGATGACTCTGACTAAGGCCCCTGCAGCCCAACGACAAAGTTCAAATTGGTGGCTAGCTCTAAAATTCCTGGTGGGTCTAAACCTCTTTGATTATGGTCCACTCTGCTCATTCGGACCTTTATATGGACAGAAACTCTTCAGTATTCCTTCGCAGCTCGTAGTCGGAAGAAAATCCCGTCTCGGCTGTAACATAACGAAACACTTTCAGGATAAACTATATTTGCAGTGTTTGGTGTTTTCCACTGCGTAGAAAAATTGGAGGTGATTCAATTTGCCTTTCAGAACCCCTCTTGATGCATGTTGTCCACAATTTGGGCTGAAAAAGTTTGGATTCGGTAAAAGCGGCAAACCACCAAGTATGACATATAATGTCAGCTGTTTGAAAGTGATTTTGGACTTTTTCTTGAATGTATTACCTGCAGGCTGGTCTACAGACTTGGACTGCTCCAGTAAATGTTCCTTGGCTTTGGCAGATTGAGACAAGACTGTTGCTAGAAGCTGTAATCATGCACAAAAAAAATTAAAAAAGGATATTCACATAAGCGTTTGCAAATAATCGGTGTGCGCATTCCGTATGCAATACTTTGACATTTATTTTTCAGTGTATTATGTACATAATGGACTAATCGATTAATTAATCAATCAGTTGGACCAGATATTTTAGTCCCATCTGATCCTTAATTCTTCAGCATACTGCATTTTTATATCGAATACGTATTCACCCAATAATTTGGTCTGCATTGTGCATAAACTAATGAGCCAGTTGCACATGCAGAGAGATGTCCCTATCTTTTATTCTTTGTCTGCCCATCACAGTTTCCCACATTTGCATTTGTAATTGCCTCATTTGTCACAATCTGAATTGAGAAGGAACCAATTTGCATCCTCTGCTGTTAATGAATCCATCAAGGTGAAAGCATGGACCATCATTAGCATTCATTTGGACTCTTCTCTTATCAGTCTTGTTTTTTTTTTTTTGTCATTTCAGCAGGCTCAAATATTGACTTCTGAACAGCTAATACCTGGGAATCTATCTACCTCTGTAATTTGTAAATTGCTAATGTCAGACTCTGTGTGTGATACCTTAACCCCTTCAGCCTGTGCATGGAGGATGTGTGCAGCACTTCCAGCGCTCTGACCACTGCCTGACGACCTCACACTGGTCACACTGCCAGAACTCGCTAAACTGCTGCGGTCTCCACCTGCAACACACCCACATACACAACACACAAAACACACACACACACACACACACACACAGGGACGTATATGCATTCATATGCATGCAACCATCCAAAACAGTTTTATTGCACGCAAATGCATGCATGCAACACAAAAATGGACGCATTCGCGCACACAGATCGAGTGGTTTAGCGGATATCCAAGACAATGTGGTCATCGGTAACTCTCCTTTGAAATGCACTAAGCAGCATGAGATGCGATGGACTGGATGGAAAGTGTTGTGAAAAAGACACACTTGTCATTGTACATACAGCACACACACAGGCACACACTACACTGCGCTCTCATTTTTGTGCTAGTCTTCTTTCTCTCCAGACTTCCATACATACACACAAGCCAAAGACCAATGCATATGGCTGCAGTCCGGAACATAAAGCTCAGCGAGTTTAGCTAAGCTTGAGATGGAAGGACAGAGGAGCATGACTTCTCGCAGGTCAAAGAGTATCTGATGACCTTTCAATAGCCAAATCATTTTTTTTTTTTTTTTTTACACAATGACTGGACGGAGTTTTCCCTTATGGAATTTTTTTTGAATGGACGCCAGATACTGTTTGATGCCTGGTTTGGGGTTTAGAAGAATTTGAGGGCTCAGCGCAGCGCGGCTCAGTTACCTGCCACAGGCTTGCGCAGCACCCAGATATCTTCGTTGGAGCCTCCATGGGGCCCACAGGACGTGGTGGGGGAGCTGTGAGGACTTGCCTCTGAGCCACGACAACCTTCAACACAGGACACTAGCGTTAGCTGCTAACTGGGGCCAAATTTGCTCCATTTGCTGCTGTTAGACGGAGATTTTGCGTAATGTTGGGAAAACGTTTCGAGTTGCCAGATTTACGAGTTGCTTTTGCTGTCAATTGGTTTTATGCAAATCCACGTGGAACAATCGAAGTCATATTGCGGTGCGTTTTTGCCAAATACATCCTTGATGCTCTGTTAAAGGGCTCCACTGAAACCTGAAGAAAATGTTAAGACGTATAGAAGGTTTATTGAAGGTTTAGTATCACTAGCTGTCATAAATTTAAGATAGTATGAGGTAAAAATGGGACCTGTGTCATTAAAATTTTGTTTCAATCGTAATAAAAAATGACAAAGCTTAAGGTGTAACGCCGTCGAACACAAATGATTTTTTTTTTAAATATAATTTTCTAGGACGTAGAACTGCACAAATCATAATCAAATTGAACGTCACAAACCTTATTACAAGGCCAATTAGTAAAAGATAATGAACAAAAGCCAAAATTATGTATATAATAATTACATTTTAATTCATTAAAATAAATTATGACTGCATTTAGTACCGGCAGATTTTTTTTTAACGTCCTTATTAGTTCATATTTGAAATAAATCAAAATTTTAAACTATTGAGTTATCTCCAACTTAACTTTCTGTTCTCTGTTCCCATTTAAATATTTCGAGAAAGAGGCTCACTCGCACACACTTGCACTCTCATTACACACTCACACCCAAACACAGAAAAAATACGGAATATAAATATATGAAAACATGTATAAAGCCATCGTACATAAAAAATTCAGAACATGATTTTCTGTGTATATACACGTGCCATAATGTACATACACATACATATATAACACAGCCGTCGATTTGTGATTATATATGTCGGCCTTTTCAGAATGAGGCAGCTGGAAGTGCATTTGGAGAGTGTCGTAAACCATTATAACCATTGGAATAGTTTATAAATGGTTTAAATGTAGAACCGACGGTGCTCCAGTCAAACAAACAAGTTGCACAAGTTCTTTTCAATGCATGAAATCACACAGCTCCTTCTTGTGGCCATTTTGCATCCCTCCAGGGGATGTCCAGCAACGGATCTCAATGATGAATTGATTTGAGTTATGCAGTTAAATTAAACATGTGATTTGCTGTTTTGGGCAAATTAACGTGAGTGTGAGGCCTGGAGGAATCAAAATGAACTTCTCATAAAAAAACCTTCAGTTCTGTAAACACATTACTTATAAAACCTTTTTGTAACCTTTGTGAATTTTTTTCTTAAGGCTCTTGCATAATACATGACATTTTCACCAAAATGTCTCCCTTGCAAACATTTGCGTGTGTACAGTTGCGACCAAATGTTTTGAAACTGACTTCAGTTTTGATTTTCATCAATTTCAGTTTTCAAATAGAGTTATTCACATTGCTTCTGTATTGTGTGAAGTCACATTTATTTTTCCACCAAGAGTGATCACCTCACCTGGGAGGAGTCAGCATTGTAACTATTGACTTTTGGCACAAATTTGGTGAAATGAAAGTTGAACGCTTGCATCAAGTGGAAAGTGTAGTTATCGCTTTTTTTTTTTTCGTTAAAAAAATGAAAAGTTGAATAAGTAAGGCACCAAATTCAGCATATGTTCCTGATATCTTTAAGAAGCTGATTTATGTTGATAAAAAGGACAGCACCCTTTATTGCCGTGTACTGTACAGTATACACCAGATCTCAAGAACTGTTCGGAAACATAATTTAATAAAATATGATTCAAATCAAAATGAGCTGGAGGACCGAAATTAATGACTCGCAAGTTAAATACATTTAAGGAAGAGACAGTATAGGGGCGTGACATTGCTCTTGAACTACACGCAAGGATAGAAAAATGTCGACAACAAGAGTTGACTTGGCGGACAATACTGCACAGTTATCAAAAGTGTGTGTGCGCGCGTGCATGTGTGCACATGTGCATGCCAGGGCTGCCCTCGTGGTTGTCAAAACATAAACTACTCAAACGACTTAATAAAAAAATAAAAATAAAAAAAATCAATGAAAACAATTACAAAAATAAACAACTCAGGTGTGCTGTGACTCAATTATTTATTGAGTTTAACCTTCGCTTTCTTACAGCTCGTGAAATGCGCTACATAAATAAAGTTGTCTTGTATCGTGTCAATAAATTAAAATTAACACGCCAAATGATTCAGCTTTACCAGCAATTGCATTTTTTCATCATTTTGATTGTTTATGTGTAGACTATCCACAAAAGTGTTTTCTTCTAATAATAATGATGATGATGAAGATGATGATGATAATAATGGATTGTGTAATTCACAACCCAAAGAGGGAATTTGCTTCTACTATATTAATCTTTTCAAGTAATGGCGTAGGTTTCAATAATGGAAAATGAACACAGCATCAACGAAAACAAAAGCGAGTCAGTATGAATAACATAGTGATCTACGTAAATAATGATCAATAACAGAAAACTTTAAAGGATGCCTTCTTGGAAATAATTAAATCACTAATTATAATCTTTCATCGCCAATTAGCTTTGTGAGGCCGTTTGATTTAAAGAGAAGAAGAAAGCATCCCTTGAAGTTTTAATATTAATAATAATAATAGTAATAATAGTGAAAAGGGGGCGTGTACCTGGGGCAGTGGGGGTGTCTCCCTGTGGGGTTGTCACGGGCGACCTGTTATAGCCAAAGGAAGTGAAAAGTGGAAGCAGTGGCTGATGGGAATGTGGTGGAGGAGGAGGCGGTGGAGGCAGGATATGGATCTGATGGAACGTGGTGTCGTTGCCGTTGACTACCACGTTGGCAGGGGCAACCGTCGCCGGGGCAACCAGCGGTATCTTTTGAAACTGTTGAGTGCAAATGACTGTGCTGGCCAAACCTAGATACACGCACCGTGACGACACACACACACAACCAGCCAACAGTGAACCACCGCCACGAAACAAACGACAAAAAGGAGACATAAGAAACATAAGAAAAGGGAGGGGAAAAAAAGAAAAATTATAAACAAAGAAGGTTAACGTTAAGACTAAAACAATGAGGAGGGAGTTCATGAAGCCACGTGATCATCGAGGGAAAAACAAACAAATGTGTGTGCTCTGGTCATGAAATGGACATGAAACTGAAAATGATTAATTGAAAATGATAATCAGAAGCAACATTTTAATGTCTGCCTTTTGCAAACTTGGGAATCGTTTGGGCTAACTCAGCAAAACTGAAAATGTTGACCCATTACACCGTTTTTTTTTTTGTATGAAATCTGCTACAAATATCGAATGCATTGGCTTTCTATCCTGCCTTATACGAAAGGAACGTTACGTGAGCTCAGTGTCATGCATTTTCAAACTGGTCAATGCATGACTGCTCGACTTGAATATTCAATAAATACACTGATATCCTCAACTAGTCGCTATGCAGTATTTTATTTTTCAGGTGTGTAAATTAAAAAAAAAAAAACATTAAAAAAAAAAAGATTTGAACCAGAAATTCAATTTGCATTTAAAAGATGTGAGCATATCGAATCGAACGGAATCGTTCAAGCTAGGTATCAAATTGTCATATATTGGAGAGATATATTCTTACTGTAGTTACGCAAAATGACAAAAATTTTTTAAAAAATCATTGCATCATACGCCCTCCAGCCGTACCCTACTGAATCAAATAGCCATCCATTCATCCATTATCTGAGCCGCGTTTTCTCAAACGGACCAAGGAGCCTAACCCTAACCCAACTTCAGGCAGTAGGCGGGGTCACCCTGAGCTGGTTGCCAGCCAATCGCACAGCACACAAAGAGGAACAACAATCCGAGGACAATTCAGAGTGTTCAATCAACCTACCATGCATGTCTTTGGAATGTGGGAGGAAACCGGAACACCCGGAGAAAACCCAAGCAGGCACAGAGAGAACATGCAAACTCCACATAGGAATATTATCGACGGCAATATTCGTCAGATTGCCATATATGGGCATCTGCCCCAATACTTTAGTCGGACGTGTATATTGACAATTATATTGACCGTAACTTGCTACATATATGGAAAATCAAATACATGATGAATGGAACTTGTCAATGGGGATATATGGAAGGAAAAAAAATTCATAAATGGATGTGAAAAACAATTAAGTAAGACCACTTGTTAGAACAGTTAGCACGTGTTTCCGTGATTACGACGCATAGATTAGGTTCTATCGTGATAAGTGATCAGTTCCCAAGTATGAAGATATCAAAGGTGAGCATGATGCTGATGGGGGGGGGGGACCACTAGGACGTCACAGACAGAATGTGACACATCCAAGATGAAGGAGACCATCTCACATACATATTGACTGAGACAAGTGGATACAAAACGCGACAAACAGAACTACCATCGTGAAAGATAAACACCGAAACACATTAAAAAAGTGACACCAGCTTGTGTGTGAGCAGTGAAATGATGTGATGGATCTGAACCGGAATGTGATCTTGTTTGTCTCACCTGCTCAACCTACCTGGTGGGTCATTTAAGTTTATACAGAACCGATTATTTATACCCGGTTATGGACCATTGAGGCTGGATTCACACTGCAAGTCCAAGTGCACAACTCCAATTTTTTTGACTGATTCCGAACATTTCAAGTGACATATATCAGATATGTCGTGAAACAACCTGCATGCGCGGACAGGAATTGCATGAAAATAACTTCACAAGTGTCAACACTTGGCAATTAAAACACAGATGCAAAGCATTGTACAATAGATAAATGAAAGATATTTAACATTCCATACCGTTCGGTTGGCTTGGGCTGACGCCCGCAACAAATTTAAGGGTGAAGTCAACTCAAAAATTCTCCACACTATACCATGGTCGTTGTGTCGTGGGCAACTGTGATGTCATTTTGACTTTCATTGTGTCACACGCACTATACATTGTTAATCCAGCCTCAAGGAACTGTTGAGGAATTACTCGTTTTATTTTTGCTTTGAATAGGGCGACCAATTAGCTGTGTTTCACCGCAATTTTTATAAAAATTTTTTTTTTTTTTTTTTTTGCATTATAATATTTTACTCTATAGATAAAGTATGCAGGAATTAACTGTACTGGCCTGTTGACTTCTACCAAATAAATTATATAAATGATAAATAACTAATAAATACTGCTAAAAATAAATTAATTGGACTCCTAGTGCTGGACTTTTTTTTTTTGTTTAGCCTCTTTCAACTCGCTATTATTAAGTGTAAAGCATGGGTCTTCAATCCTGTTCTTCGAAGGCACCCATCCTGTATGTTTTCTGCTGCAACATAACTGATTCAAATAATCAGGATCATGAACGGGCTTCAGCAAATCTTGCTGATTATTTGAGCATTTGAATCAGGTGTGCTGCAGTAGGGAGAGATTAAAAAAACATGAGGAAAAGCAGCGGACGAGGAACAGGATTGAACACTCCTGATGTAAAGTGTCAGCCACGAGAGGTGAATAAACGCCGATTGGCGGTGGTTTTGGTGACTCAGCGGGTGCCTTCATTGTCAAGCACTAAAGAGTGATAAATTCCCTCGGTGAAGTCGAAGCAGCTGCGTCGAGCGGAATTGCGTGCGACACAATATCGCCTAAAGCCTCCAAGTGTGAGAGAAGATTCTAACTCTTTTGTTTTCATTCAATTCTGCTTGAAATGACACCTCTTTTGTTCATTGTCTTCGATTTCATTCTGTCGGTTAGTTTTCGTCAAGATAATTTCAATTTGCAACACACATGCGCGCACACACAATCGCACGCTCATGCACATACCTGTTCGTTTGCTGATGACCTCCACCATGGTGGAAGGGAAGTAGCCCACCCGATCATTTCCTGTTCGGTTGTCATGGATACAGCCTTTCCAGCGTCCATCAGGGTGCTGTTCCAACACCTGGCAGATAATAATTTACACACGTGACGATATATTCTTTGGGTAGTGAATCTATTTTAAGAATATATTCGACCAATAACTCCCTATTTTAAAATAACTTATTTTTCCCCTCAATTTCTTTCAGGTTTGTTCTTTTTTTTGTGCATTGATAAAATATTTGGCCCTTTTTTCTTTTTCAATTTTTTAATTTATTTATTTTTAATTTATTTTTTTGCGTAGGCTCCACCCTTCCTTGTGGAGTTTGCATGTTCTCCCCGTGCCTGCGTGGGTTTCCTCCGGGTACTCCGGTTTCCTCCCACATTCCAAAAACACGCCTGGTAGGTTAATTGAACATTTTCCCCAGGTGTTAGCATGAGCGCAGATGGTTTTCCGTCTTTGTGTGCCCTGGGATTGGCTGGCAAACAGTTCAGGGCGTCCCCCGCTTACTGCTCCTTGACCCGCGTGAGGAGAACCAGATGGATGGATATTTGTCTGATATTTATATTTGACTGATGATCTTAAACAATAATAGGGGGAAAGTGCAAAAAAAGAAAAAAACATTTTCAAGGTACTTTGAGAGGGTTTCAAAATCTTAGATAGCATTATTCAAATGTTAACAGTTCGAATGAATAAAAAATTCTGAGATGGCAGAAAAGCCAATGTTTTTTTTTTTTTTTTTTCAGGCTCATAGCAAGGAAAAAACAAGACACTGCTTGCCTTCCCTAACAGTCATAAATATTCATGAATGGTGCCGGAGACTAAATGTAGGCAGTAAATACGTTTCTCTCCGTATGCGTCGCGAATGAGAAATGCTGAATTAGCTTATTCGAGCGTATTAATCAACCCAAAAGAGGGCACTCTCTCAAACAAAACTGCTTTCTCAATAACTTACGCGTCTGGGACGTGTTAAATGGGAATTGATACGTTGAATTGACACCGTGCAGAGAAAGAACGGATTTTGATTATTGGATTGATTCAATTCAATTCAAATGTTTCTCTCCTCCGTCCGATTAGGAGAGCCAACACGAGCTCAGCAAAACCTTGAAGAAAATCGTTAATATAAAGTAGATCAGTCTATGAATATGATTTCCTTTTGGAAATTTGATATATAATTGAAGTTTTCTGTCTTTTTGTTGCTTGAATGAATTCACCAACAGTTTGACTTCTGCCAAAAGTATGTCTTACAAATATTTCCAAGTGTGAAGTTTTTTTAATGAGGACATTTCTGAACAGACTTCTACAAAACAGAACTTTTTATCTGAAACTATTCGATAGAGCTACCTGTGTGCTTACAGTTACAGTTTGCATATCCATGTTTGTGAGTTGCAAAAAAAAAAAAATCAGTTAAGCTGAAAAATGCAATTACCTTTTCGATAGCTAACGTTCCAGGCTAAAGATTCCATCCACCTCAGAAAATGCTCTGAAATATTCTCAAAGCCAGACTTCAACTCAATCTTTCTGTAATCTAGCAGATCCCATCTCTGTCGCTTTTTGTTTTTGTGCCAGCATTAAATATTTCATGGCAGGTAAACCTCAAAGTGGGTGTTTCATTACTACCGTAAGCCAGTGTAACTTGTGTCTTCATTTATTTATTTATTTTTTTATTTTTTTGGGTATTCAATGAGTCGCCAAGGGTCTTATTAGGCCTGTAGTCATTGACTAAGTAACGAACGTGCATGTGTTTGTAGGTATGCATTGTACCGTAATGACGTCTCCTGCTTTGATGTTGAGGCTAGTTAAGTCGTAATTGTTGCAGTAATCTTTCAAAGCCCGAACCTGGAGAGCAGCAGATGCATCTGTAACGAAAAAAAAAAATAATTATCATTCACGTAACTAACAAATAAAGAAGACATATTATTTATTCATTTTTATTTATTTATTTATTTATTTTTATAGTTCAGAAACACTTCCCAGCTGTCCTAATAACACGGATGTACTGCTGAGCCTACGATGAGTGGTTGAATTTCGTTACCATGGTGACCAGAGTTGGTTCTATAAGACTCAATGAGTCAAGCAAGTGGAAGAGGAGTTCAAAGTGTGGGGGGAAAAAAAGCAAATGGCCATTAAGACAATGGGATGCATTTTCACTTGTGATGTCAGCACTTCATTACCAAACCACTTAATTACACTCAGTCAATTAGTGTACTGCTCTGTCGATCACCAAGTACAAATACCTATTCTCGCAGCTCAACCGTGTCAACAGTTTGATAGAACAACTAAGTATGGTTTGTCCCAATTACGAATGCTTATTTGTACATTCAATAAAAACTAAAGTAGCATTATATAGTAGAAATATACATTATCTATTTTTATTATTCTAAATACATCTCTTGAGACCTCACCTCAGCAATTCACATTTTGGTGTATTTTATTTTTATTTCATTTTTTTTTTCCTATGGGACAACAAAATCAAAAGCAATAAACATCCTGAGAAGTTAAGACTTAATACAAAATCATCCATCCATCCTGTACCCCGTAGAAGTTGCTTGATCTCTCTGCTTGCTTGGGTTGCGGTGAACTGATACACAATGTCCAGCGCAGTCTGGCTGTAGGTGTTTCGCACCGTGGCATTGATACCACTCTGCACACAGAAAGACAAAAGAGGAGAATGAGAAAACAATTGGCAGTAATTGAAATTTGCAGCACATGATCTATTGTACCGCATCACTCGCAGTTCATTACATTTCCACGGGAGAAAAACTGTTATTTCAAAACCATGACGCATCCTGTCATAATTGAACTCAGCAGGTTTTTCGTTTTTAACTATGATGACTTAACAAGTCAAAGGCCAAAGAACAATACCACATACACACTTTAAATCACATGAATAAAGCCTCATGATAAATAATCAGAACATCACCCCTCCCAAGGGATTGTAAATGCAAAAGTTAGTCTCCATGCTCGTCTTTTCCGTAAACTGGCTGGCATTTTAATGTCACTTGCATAAAAACACCATTTGCATAATCTCTCTGCCTCTCTCTGTGAAGCGTGTGCTTTGCATCCCAGCGCTTTTACTGGGCCTCAGTTTTATCATGTCGGGGTGACGAGATTTTACAAACCCTTTCATGAGTAGGCCGTATGTCCCAAAGCGTCCTCGTTAACGCTGCTAGACCTTCATGGATGGAAATAAATGTGGCCGAGGGTCATCTCTTCACAGCTCCCAAAGCACAAGGAGCCATCAGTATGTGAAGGCAAAATGTCTTCTCGTTGGCCCTTTACCTCCTCAAATGAACAACATGCATCCGTAAAAGCAGCTTAAACTGTCTTAGCGATATGTTGAAATCTGTCTGGAAGCGGCTGAGGTAGAGCATCAGCTCCTTGTTTGAGTCACTTGGAATGCAAAATCTCTTTTTCTGCAATGATCCCAAATTCCCTCAGTTATTAAGAGACGGGGGGAGGACAAGATATTTGTTGCTCATTATCAAGAATGAGATAGCATAAATTTCTGGTCAGAAAATTAAGAACAATTTAATATTAGCAAGTTTTCTGCAAATTTCAAAATTTGATAGCACTGAAATGAGTGATGGGTTTGGTTCAGATCATATTGCAAAATAAAGTAACCAAAATACCATTTAATAGGATGCTGTGCAGTTCCACACAGTCACAAACTAAAGAATAAAAAAACTAAATAAATAAATAAATCCCCGGCATATTCACCAATTTACCGATTTTAATTTTAGATTTTTTTTTTGTTTTTTTTCTGGGTGGATCCGACTGCTTTGCTGAAAAATGGACTTAAGTATATTTTTGTGATATTTCCAAAACACACTAAGATGCAACAAACTACCACCAAAATTATTTCTAAATAGGAATTGGTGTCAAAGAAGTTTTTTTTAAATGAAATACCTCAACGGAAAGACAATCGTTGTATTTTGGAATATGTGGTTTATTTGGCAAATGCAAATAAAAAATAAAAATGTCACTAAATATTGTGGTATGGAGTAAAATGAACAAAAATTCTCAAACATCTGACTTGTCTTTTTCGGCAACAATAAATTTACAGCAAAAAAAAAAATCTAAAATGAACCCCAAAAGCTTATCTATGATATGAATTGATAAAGAAAAAAACAAAGGACATTTTCACAATAATTCTAACTACTTTTAGTTTGTTCTATAAACGAGATGTAGTTTTAATTAGTTTTTGTCCATAGCACCTAGCAAAAAAAAAGTCAATTAGACACCAGTGCCAATAATGCCGACCAGCACTCCAGCTCGGCCGTCAGTAAAGCGTTAGACAAATTCCCACTTACTTCCAGCAGGAGTCTCACAGCCTCGGTCTTGCCGCAAAGGGCCGCCTCATGCAGGGCAGTACCCGCTTTGGTCTGTCGGTTGATGTCAATTCCCGACTGGATCAACAGCCTGCCCACGGCAGAGCCAAGAGGAGTGGGAAGCGCAAGGGAAAAAAAACATGTGGATATGAGAATGAGAGAGGTTGACAAGAGCCTGAGAAGCATCACAGATGCAAACTGATGAAGCACACAGAGCCATCTTAGTGTGAATTGCACACATGGAAAGACCAAAATGCAAACATTTTGGAATTCTTGGCACCACTAAGCAGTTGTTTAGAAACGTCACTTCGGGAGCGTGGCAAGTAAACAGCACAACACAGAGAAAAAAAATGGCAATTATTCCAAATATTACTGAGATTCCAAGTGCAATAAAAAAATTGAAATAGCGCCGATTCATTCGCTGCGCTCTATTGTTGACGAGATGCTGCAGCTTCCCGTCATTATCCCGACAAACAAGGCAACATGCATATTTGATGGACACGCTGTAAAAGATCGCTCATATAATCTAAATATTCTCGTTTGATGCCTTTTACATGAGGCCTAATTGTTAGCGTTCCCAATTTAGCAGTCTTGTCAGTCAATCTGGAACGCCGGATGAGTTTTTTTTAATTTTATTCACTTCACTGTATTGCTTTATTCTGGATCCTTGTTGGGGATAACTTAAGTATTTTAAATCAGGATTGTTGTGATTGTGGCAAAATAATCCAAGGGCGAAAATGAAGCTGCATTGGGTACCCTCTATTTTAAACCACCGTGATATTGAACATAATGTTTAATGATTGCCTTTTTGATGGTGTCAGTCATATCTGAGCGATATAACATTTATAAAACCACCATGTAATCTCAGAAGTAAAGTAGTAGCAAAACGAAGTGGCTCACGAGAATAAATAGTTGAGCATCAGCACCAACGATATAGTCGTGTGTGTGTGTGCCTGTTTGTGTGTGCGTGCGCGAGTGTTTACATCTGTGCTGTACCTAATTATGTCAATGTGTCCATTCTTGGCAGCCAAATGAAGCGGAGATGTCCCATTGGGATCCGTGGTATCTCCTTTCTTGGGTTCCAGCAGCGCAGCGCACATGTTACTCGACAGCAATAATTGGACAACCTGCATAAGTGCATAAACGCATCCAGACACACGGGACAAAAATGCTTCAACGCTAATTTCATGATTATTTCTGATTATATGATGAGATTTCTAAGTAGCTTTTAAAAATGCAAAGTTTCATACCCCAACTCTGCCGAACTCACAGGCTAGGTCCAGCGGTGTTTTGCCAGCATTATCCACAATGCATGGGTTGGACTGGTGCTGCAGCAGCATTTCAGACTGGAAATAATCCATATTCACAATATGTGAACTCCATATTTCAATTCCTCTGGATGTAGCACAACACTTCACTCACATCTTTGCAAAAGATTTCCCATCGTAATGCAGCATGAATATTGAAGTAGAGCGTTCCCCCATTTATCACTGTTCATCATTTCCGCTCCTGCTCGAACACTTATTTTCATGTGTTAGTTTTTATGGGTTTTTAGTGTATGCTGGCACTCCGCTAATTACAAATATTGACCTTCCGACCTTTTCAGACAACACGTTAGTGTTGGTTCAATAAAATACCGCATGTGGCCCCCGGGCCGTAGTTTGCCCACACCCGCCTTAGAGCATCATGCATTAAGCACCACACATGCCATTACGTAGCTATCACTCACTCACCACGTCGTAATGTCCGTGCTGCGCTGACAGGTGGAGAGGAATCTGTCCTTCATCCGATTGGATATTAACAGACGAACCCGATTTGAGGAGCATCTTCATAGGCTCCGCCTTCCCCTGCCAGGCTGCGTAGTGCAGTGGCCGCATGCCTGTGCGCAGGGTTCGAAAAACACAAAGTAGTGTCAAGAAGAGTGAAAATTTGAAAATGTTTTTACTTATATGAAAATGTTCATTTTTACCTTTCTGGTCTCTGATGTCAACCGCTGCTTGTGACTCCAGCAACAGAGTAATAAGCTCCATATTCCCGTTGAGGGACGCATGATGCAGAGGGGAAAATCTACACGGGGACACGTACGTATACACAAACTCATCAGTGTCAAAAGTGTGAATTAAACTTGATTGATTCAGTTTTACCCCAACACCGCTGCACAAATATACCATAAAGCGTTTGTACGCTCAACGCAGGCACGCGGGACCGAAATGCTGCAAGGACAACGCTTAGCATGGCAAATACATTAGGAGCAAAGGATTAGGCTGAAACACATCAAGCAGAGGTAGAAAATAGAGCAGAGGTGAGGGGTGTTGTGTTGGCAAATGTAGAACATCAGGGAAAGAAAGGAGACTTTTCAAACACTGTGGGCGACCTTAAAATGTCAAAATCCAAAGACAAAATTACTACAAATGAAACCCAGTGTAAAGTTATGACAAGTTTAACTCGTAATCAAATGGATGGATGATCAACAAATATCTGCACTGTGTTTTACTCGTTCGTCCAAGAATGTTTTTTAATTTCCGGATTTAAGATTAACCGTGGTTACATTTATTTGAGCATTTTCTACACTTGGTTGGGAATATAAGTATTGAACAATTCTTAATGTTTTTGTCCTTACTGTCAATATCCCAAACAATGATAATGATTGTCAAAACACATCTTCAGATTTCATACGTCTCGCTTGTTTGTGAGTGGCTTTAATAATGTCGCCAGCAGGAGAAGTCATAAGAAATGTCGCCGTCAACATACAGGATGTTTTATAAGCTGCAATAGACCGAGTGCAATCTATAATCAACCTGCTGAACTCCACCAAACAGGTTGAAGACTACTAAATAGCAGTCTCAAGGATTAAATTCAAGAATAAAATTCATGTAACAAAAAAAAATTACGTGTGTGAATAAAAGTATTTTTTTCGGAAGGTGGTAAAAGTCACAATTCTGGAATGGAGTGACAGCAACACCAACAACAATTTTGCCAATCACTCCTCATGTAATATGTTGACGTCTCGATCACGATACAATGCTAATGCAATTTTTTTTTCAAAATACCTCTAACACATTCGAGAGATTCTGATCTCTTGGCATCTCATCACACACACAAAAAAAAAAAAAAAAAAATGAGCATGATGAGTCCACCGATAGCATGCCACTTCCACAGCTTGAGACCGAATCAAATATGGTTGACATGTAGCAAATTGTTCAGTTGGTGCTAATTGTGTTGTATGCGTGAATACTCTCCATTTGGCTGTGAAAATTCCAATGAATATCAAAGCAGAGCATCGGCATCCTTTGACCTTCCGGTCGCCCTTCAATCGAGCGCTGCAGGTGTAACGGCCCACTGAGCAGTGAGTAAAAAGCACGTGTCATAACCTAATCCCACCCTCACTTTCCCCTACAGGGTGAAGCGCGGATATATTACACAATGCTTTACGAGGCTGAACAACACACCGTTTGTGTGTGTGTGTGTGTGTGTGTTTGTTTGTACCTCCTTTTAGCATCACTGGTTGTATATATGGAGGAAGGGGAAGGGAGCTCTTCCCTTTGCCAAGTGGTAAAACGTCTCGTGCAATATTTATTCCCCTCTTCCTTTTTCTATATCCATCTTCCAGTTCGCTTGCCTGCCGTGAATCTTGGGCCTAAAGCTATTTCCCTCCACTGTTTCTCACTCTGTGATCACTCTACCTAGCAACCCTATTACTGTTAGTTTTTAAAATGGTGTCATAATATTCCAACATTCTTCCGCGACAGTCGTTTGATCTCAGGATTCACCTACTGTTCTTCTGTCATTCAAGTTTCAATATTTTGTAGGTTAGGAGGGGGGATTTCGCGGTTTTAGGTTATTTATCACTAATACAAAGGCTATAATTACGCTGTGTGCCCGTTTGCACAAAACAGAGTGCACCATGGGGAGGTTTCACGGTTAGTTGGGTGCTAGATAATTTAGACTTCTCTGTTAACCTTATATGCATGTTTTGGGAATGTAAAAGGAAGCCGGAGAAAATGTTGACCAATAGCGGTGGGACGATTCACTCACCAGATTCGATTCAAATCACAATACTAGTGTGGCGATTAGATTCCTATCACGGTTATTGATATTACTGCGATTTGCAATTCAATATCACGGTTATTGTTATTTTTCTCCATCGTAGTTTTCATCTATTTGTTTTGCACCGGCTGCGTGGCTCAGGCACTGCTATATTCAGTTGACGTCGTGTGACTCTGCTTAATTCTTGAGCCGGCTGACTCGCCACGACAAAAAAGAGCTCCACACTGCCATCTGCTGGAAGGAAGTGTCAGCTTTACCTTTGCTTTCTTGAAAAAATCGTGAAAATCGATTCTGAACTTTATCATCGATTTATTGACTCTTAGCATATAAAATATATTTTTTTTTGTACACCCTTACTGACGAATATTCCGCCATCCTGCTTTAACAAATTGAAACAAACAATTTGTCAATGTGTTGGATACAGCAACTCAAAAGTCCAATTTGATTTTTATTTTGCCTTTGTGTTTTTCCCGTCCTTCATATCACACTGTAATTCACTTAATTTGAAAGTTAAAAAAAAAATAAATGCACGGAATTTCATTATCATTTGAAATTTGCATTGGAAATGACTACTTCCGGTTTAAACTATGCTTTTGTTTTAAGTGCGCACTTCCAGTTTAGTGCAGTTTGTAAATATTATATATATAATATTATATATATATATATATATATATATATATAAATATTGTAAATATTGTGTGTTGAATGTGAAATATGTTTTCTAATTGTTTGCTCTCACAGTGATTAGGCCGGAAAGATTACACAGTAAAATGTTGCTCAAAAAAATAAACCACAAAGGGCATGCAACAACATGTTTAATACTCACTCTGAAGGTGCTACAAAAAAATCCCACGAAGAAACATACTTTTAGAGTAAAAAAGTGCCCATCGGTGCAAACATTTTCTGCCTTTTTCAGAGTCTGTCATGATTTATACATTTAATACAGTTGAAGCGTTCCCAGAGGTTACATCCTGGAGTTGTTTTCAAATTATAGCAAAAGCTGTAGGGCATCATTTTTTTTTTAAGGCATCTACAGTCACTCAATGTAATTTCCCAACATATCAGCCAATTCCCTAAAAAAAAACATTCCTCTCACACGAAAGTGGAAATTCTAAAATAGATTAAGGTCAGGCTTCAAGTTACATGGGAGCAAATGGAGCTCCCATAAACACGATAAATGTGTTGATTTGTAAGGGGTGGGGTATTTTATTCATTCATACTGAACAATCTATCGAAATAGATCATAACAAAAAAAAAATACACCAAGCAATTTAAATATTTGAGTTTTAGATATCTTTAAAGACCTTTTTAGCTTCTCACACCAGCTGTCTTCATTTCAGTTTGATTTATATCACCTGAGCTTCTACTCAAAACTCATTTTTATTCTTTTCTTTTTTTTTCTTCCCGCCTTATTCCCAGAAAAGGCCACAAAGGAAACCCAGAGTATCTTGTTCCTCACCATAGATTCTCCGAGTATGTAAAATTGCTGGTAGGATCAACAACATGCTCCCATGTTAATACATTCCAGTCATAAAAAATATGACAGTATTTATAGCAGTTGAGACTTATTGGAACTTCACTGTATCATGTTTTGGAATTACAAGCTATGCTATATTAAAAAAAATAAGTTACTTGAGAGCCAATATGATCTGTATTTATTTACATTTTAGCATTTTTTGGGGGTTAACATTTCTATGTGTACGATACTAAAATCAATTCACTGCAAACACAATAATTTTTTATAAACTTTGTGACACCAACGGCATAAACAGAAATAATGAAATCAACATTCCGTTGTTTGTTTTCAGAGCAGAGTCCGAAACCTTCGATTGTTAGTTCCTATAATTATGAATGGCGAAAATGAGGCTATTCTGACATCCTCACGTAGCGGCATCCTGCTCAACCTCTCAAATGGGAAAGATATGGACAGATGTATACAACCACTCAAATCGCATTAGTCCTTGCTTTCACCCACAAATAGGACATAAAAACGCTAGTTTGAACTTGAGCTGAGTGGGATTTGGGCTTATCCTCCAGCCTTTTCTACTACAGAGGCAAAACTAACTAGGACAATGAAGCTTTTATATGAATGGAACCAGAGGAAATACACGGAGGAGGCGGGGGGGAGAGGGAGGTGGTATCAGGATGACTCCTAACAAGCAAGAGTGGCACGGAGAGTAAAGGATGAGGGGGGGACGGCACACGGATGAAGCGAGGAAAATGATGCAACTCACCCGTCTGTATCCTGGAAGTTGACGTTCACTTTCTTTGCGGACCCAAGCAACTCTGGAAAAAAACAAACAAACGCAAAATGAGATAATGCACGTAAATTGTTGGTGGTTAGTCGGAACAAAGCCCGTTTTCTTTGAATCATCAGACTGTCATTTCCTCGGGTGTGAGCTGAGAATATCATGAAAGAAGATTCTTTACACTATTGAGGCAAACTCCAAGTCCATCCAAAAAAACTTTTAATAACAGAAACAGCATTAAGCATAAGAATTTTACATACTGCATCCAAAAGCAACAAAGCTGAAAAACACAACAACTTTGTCCTTGTTTTTTTTCCCCCTGGCACTGGAAATAATAAAAACTGACCTCTTTTTTAAAAATGCTCTTAGGTCAAATAAATTTGACCTCATTTATGAGATAATATTGTTGCATTATTACTCTTAATGAATTTGCATATTTGTTTTATCTTGTGGATTTTACACACACACACCCCCACACACACACCAATACACACACACTGGAGAGCGCAGGAAGCTGTACAGGCACTCTATTGTAGAGGAGACAGCTCCCAGCACCACTGGAAGAGGAACATGGATTTCCTAACTGGCTATTTCTGGATGCTTAATATAGAGATTCACCGACACACACACACACACACAGAGCAAAAGCACTTAAAACCAGTATCAATATCCACCGTGTGTTTGAATGCAGAGTATTAAATATTCATCTGCTGTACCGATAGTAAAGTGGCTTCAAAAAGATGAAAAAAAAAATTTTTTTTTTAAATTAACAAGTGTGATGAAGCCTGTTTGAAATGAGTGGTCAAGAAATGAGGTCCACCCTCGTTTGGTTGATAACACAAAAGTAGCTGATCACAAGAGGAAACATTTCCAATTGGTAATTAGGGGACAATAATACATTTATTAAAGTGGATTTGATATCCGATCACAATGCCTTGTCAATGGAAATAATACGGACCACCTCTTATCCGTATTACTGTGTTTTATTGCAGTCTGCCCCAGCTGGATGGGATACATTTAATCCAGCTAAAATACATCCATTACTCTGTGGACTCTAATGGGATCATGAATGCTACCAAAAACAGGTCATCGGGGAACTGTACAGTGGCATGCGTTGAATTTTTGTCACCAAAACGTTTTAATTGCTCGTACTGTATAAAAGTTGCTCGACTGGAGCGTTCGCCCAAACAGAATTGTCGGGAAGGTTTATTTGAATATGTGTCTGAAAGTGAGCTGTTGTGAATTTTGCCAGATTTTGTGTGTCAGCAATATTAAAAGAAATATAAGAACATACAGTTGAAATAATGTGTTAATTATATTAAAAAAATATATATATATATATACAAATTTTGAGGCGAAAAGACAAAAAAAAAATGCGGAAAAACATGAATGATCCTGCCTATGGGTGAGAAGACATCATTGGTAAATTCTTAATGACAAAGAATAAGGCAATGCTTTTTAAGACAGCACATTTTTTCTTCTTTTAGAGTTGTTGAATGGGCCCACACCCATTGCGATAATTGAACACATGCTCTTTTCTCTTTTCACACCGACAGCCTGTTACTTCGTCCATCCTCTCCAAGTTTCGGCTCTTGTCCTCGCTCTCGCCTTCTCCCTGGCAGTAAGAATGGAAAATAGCGCGCTGCACTCGGGAAAGCTGAGAGCAGACCTGTTGTGTTGGTCTGTCCTCGATTTCTCTCCTCTGACAAGGCCTTCATCTCTTCGCAACCTTTAGTTGGCACATTTTTCAGGTTTGCGGGGTTGAAAGTTGATCTGCTTTTTTTTCTCTCTCTCTTTGTCTGACTCAGTTGTTGCTGGCATCACAATAGCTGGATGGAAGCATTGTTGAAGATTCAATCAAGTAGCTACTGCTACTTGTATCTATTGTGACTTACTGTTTAAGTCACTATAGAACTGATTGCAATTCTTTTAATTGAATTAAAGATGGCACATTACATTAAAGGACAACTTTCAAAATAAAAGTACAATTATTTTACATATTACTTTGACTTCAGAGTCACTGTGAGGGCCAGTCAAATATTGTGAGTGGGCCAGATGTGGCCCCAGGACCATATTTTGCTTAGCCGGAAGTTCAACAAGAATGACAAAAAATACTATATGCATGAATTAAAAAATATGTTTGTTGTAGAATACATTTTTGGTATTCATAATACATATTTTTTTTAGTTATATTTGTGTTTAAAAATATAAAACGACATGACTTCAAAAAAAGCAGAACCTGCAATGTATAAGACAGAGTGGACAAAGCGTGTAATACACACGGAAAAGCTGTTTCACGTTCAGTTGTGAGACTGAAGTGTATTTCTCTCCTTGTATTTTGGCTACCGTGTGTCGTGTATTTGCTTTTCCATGCACTTCACCGCTTCTATGTCTGCCCTCATAAAAGGACCTGACTGCCCCGCATGACTCATGTCATCAAATAAGGGCAGAGGCTGCGTACGAGACATCATATAAGGACAGAGTCGGAGAGAGAGAGCGCTCAGCGAATTTCATCCAAGTTCCAAGTCTCATATACACACACACGACGATAAACTGCACAGATTCACGATTCACATCCAAACATAACAGCATAACACCTTTCGGTGATTGGCAAACAGGTTTTTCGCTTTTATGTCATTTTAAAAAAACAACTTCACGATTACAAATGTTCGGCTTTAGCTGGCAGATTCATTTCACGTGTTTATTATTGTGGTTGTAGTTTGAATAAAGTTGAATAAAATAATGACTTTTCATCATCCCCTGTGTCTTCTCATGAGCAAAACAAGATAATCAAAAGCTCTCAGTATCATGAAACGCATTTCATTTACATAACTTATATTTAATATAATAAATTATATATATATATATATATATATATATATATACATAATATTTTAACATATTTAATTGTGCATATATCTTGAAAAAATATTACACAGTGTGTAAGTGATGCACAAATATTGGTCACCTCTGAAACACCAGTTTTGGATATCCCAGTATTTACCCAAGTGTGACAAAAATGGTAAAAAATGGTTTTGAAAGATGAGATGTGCAACAACACAACTGAGACTCAGTGTCCCGCCACGTAGCAAAGTAGCGCGGCCAGCCAGATATGGAATAGAGTGGGGATTTGGAGATCAGTTTCCATCCCCAAGTTCAACCAAAACCAGGTCAAGCTACCAAGCAAGAGATAAATAATATTTACAGCACTTGACTATGTGGTTCAGATTCACAAGACATGTTTACAATTTATCAATATTCTTATGCCATTCTTAGCACCTGTATCATGTTAACACATTCATTGCCATTGACGTGTATAGACGTCAAAAAGTACATTCATTTTATCTGGGCCGGCAGTGAATGAGTACTGAGTACTATCCCAGCTGGAGCAAAGGTGAGCTACACCTTTTACTGGTCACCAATTAATCGTAATGGATGCTATACACTCAACATGCATAATTAATTTGCTCCGGAAAATACAAATTTCATGATGTTGCACCTGAACTCTATTCTCAGCGCCACATACTCACACAGACACGCACGCACACAACTGCAGAGTCCAGGATTGCATAGAAGGTGTTGCTAGGCAACAAGCATCCTCTCTATCATCCTACACATGCAAGTGTGCTTGCTCTCAAACTGCAAAAATTCACAATCAGGCACCCACACACACACACACACACACGCACGCACACACCCCGACAAACCACTGCAGCTGTGAACAGAGTGATGATAGTGTGAGAGCGTTGGCATTTTTATTCGCAAAAGATCAGGCTAAAACAATCTGTTTCCTCTAGAGAAACTGTTTTTGACCAAATGCAGCCATTTAGTTGACTCCTGAACCAGGGGCAGCCAATTAGTTCAGCCTTGCTGGTTAATTCTAACACTAGTCGTCTCTAGATTCTTTCCACCCATATGCACTAATTGCTGACATTAAACAGATCTGCAAAGAGGAGCTTGAACAGTGTCTGTGAAAATCAAAGCAAACCAGAGTGAGCAGCATTCATTTAAAAAAAAAAAATACAGGGCAATTATAATCATAAACACTAACACAAAAGGA